>NW_027437692.1:0-178021 GCF_965140245.1 Athene noctua
CGTTTGCACTTCCCCGCCACAGGGAAGCTGCTAGCCGGGAATTCTCTGCCTGGTTCTACCCGCTGCCCGGAACGCTACGCAGGGCAAAAGCGGTTCTCGTCCTCCGTGCTTGCTTTTTCTCAGAAAGAGCCGTGGTGTGCGTTTTCGCCGGAAAACGCGTTTTCGGCCGAAAACGTGTACGTTTGCACTTCCCCGCCACAGGGAAGCTGCTAGCCGGGAATTCTCTGCCTGCTTCTACCCGCTGCCCGGAACGCTACGCAGGGCAAAAGCGGTTCTCGTCCTCCGTGCTTGCTTTTTCTCAGAAAGAGCCGTGGTGTGCCTTTTCGCCGGAAAACGCGTTTTCGGCCGAAAACGTGTACGTTTGCACTTCCCCGCCACAGGGAAGCTGCTAGCCGGGAATTCTCTGCCTGGTTCTACCCGCTGCCCGGAACGCTACGCAGGGCAAAAGCGGTTCTCGTCCTCCGTGCTTGCTTTTTCTCAGAAAGAGCCGTGGTGTGCGTTTTCGCCGGAAAACGCGTTTTCGGCCGAAAACGTGTACGTTTGCACTTCCCCGCCACAGGGAAGCTGCTAGCCGGGAATTCTCTGCCTGGTTCTACCCGCTGCCCGGAACGTTACGCAGGGCAAAAGCGGTTCTCCTCCTCCTTGCTTGCTTTTTCTCAGAAAGAGCCGTGGTGTGAGTTTTCGCCGGAAAACGCGTTTTCGGCCGAAAACGTGTACGTTTGCACTTCCCCGCCACAGGGAAGCTGCTAGCCGGGAATTCTCTGCCTGGTTCTACCCGCTGCCCGGAACGCTACGCAGGGCAAAAGCGGTTCTCGTCCTCCGTGCTTGCTTTTTGTCAGAAAGAGCCGTGGTGTGCGTTTTCGCCGGAAAACGCGTTTTCGGCCGAAAACGTGTACGTTTGCACTTCCCCGCCACAGGGAAGCTGCTAGCCGGGAATTCTCTGCCTGGTTCTACCCGCTGCCCGGAACGCTACGCAGGGCAAAAGCGGTTCTCGTCCTCCGTGCTTGCTTTTTCTCAGAAAGAGCCGTGGTGTGCGTTTTCGCCGGAAAACGCGTTTTCGGCCGAAAACGTGTACGTTTGCACTTCCCCGCCACAGGGAAGCTGCTAGCCGGGAATTCTCTGCCTGCTTCTACCCGCTGCCCGGAACGCTACGCAGGGCAAAAGCGGTTCTCGTCCTCCGTGCTTGCTTTTTGTCAGAAAGAGCCGTGGTGTGCGTTTTCGCCGGAAAACGCGTTTTCGGCCGAAAACGTGTACGTTTGCACTTCCCCGCCACAGGGAAGCTGCTAGCCGGGAATTCTCTGCCTGGTTCTACCCGCTGCCCGGAACGCTACGCAGGGCAAAAGCGGTTCTCGTCCTCCGTGCTTGCTTTTTCTCAGAAAGAGCCGTGGTGTGCGTTTTCGCCGGAAAACGCGTTTTCGGCCGAAAACGTGTACGTTTGCACTTCCCCGCCACAGGGAAGCTGCTAGCCGGGAATTCTCTGCCTGCTTCTACCCGCTGCCCGGAACGCTACGCAGGGCAAAAGCGGTTCTCGTCCTCCGTGCTTGCTTTTTCTCAGAAAGAGCCGTGGTGTGCGTTTTTGCCGGAAAACGCGTTTTCGGCCGAAAACGTGTACGTTTGCACTTCCCCGCCACAGGGAAGCTGCTAGCCGGGAATTCTCTGCCTGGTTCTACCCGCTGCCCGGAACGCTACGCAGGGCAAAAGCGGTTCTCGTCCTCCGTGCTTGCTTTTTCTCAGAAAGAGCCGTGGTGTGCGTTTTCGCCGGAAAACGCGTTTTCGGCCGAAAACGTGTACGTTTGCACTTCCCCGCCACAGGGAAGCTGCTAGCCGGGAATTCTCTGCCTGGTTCTACCCGCTGCCCGGAACGCTACGCAGGGCAAAAGCGGTTCTCGTCCTCCGTGCTTGCTTTTTGTCAGAAAGAGCCGTGGTGTGCGTTTTCGCCGGAAAACGCGTTTTCGGCCGAAAACGTGTACGTTTGCACTTCCCCGCCACAGGGAAGCTGCTAGCCGGGAATTCTCTGCCTGGTTCTACCCGCTGCCCGGAACGCTACGCAGGGCAAAAGCGGTTCTCGTCCTCCGTGCTTGCTTTTTCTCAGAAAGAGCCGTGGTGTGCGTTTTCGCCGGAAAACGCGTTTTCGGCCGAAAACGTGTACGTTTGCACTTCCCCGCCACAGGGAAGCTGCTAGCCGGGAATTCTCTGCCTGCTTCTACCCGCTGCCCGGAACGCTACGCAGGGCAAAAGCGGTTCTCGTCCTCCGTGCTTGCTTTTTCTCAGAAAGAGCCGTGGTGTGCCTTTTCGCCGGAAAACGCGTTTTCGGCCGAAAACGTGTACGTTTGCACTTCCCCGCCACAGGGAAGCTGCTAGCCGGGAATTCTCTGCCTGGTTCTACCCGCTGCCCGGAACGCTACGCAGGGCAAAAGCGGTTCTCGTCCTCCGTGCTTGCTTTTCCTCAGAAAGAGCCGTGGTGTGCGTTTTCGCCGGAAAACGCGTTTTCGGCCGAAAACGTGTACGTTTGCACTTCCCCGCCACAGGGAAGCTGCTAGCCGGGAATTCTCTGCCTGGTTCTACCCGCTGCCCGGAACGCTACGCAGGGCAAAAGCGGTTCTCGTCCTCCGTGCTTGCTTTTTCTCAGAAAGAGCCGTGGTGTGCGTTTTCGCCGGAAAACACGTTTTCGGCCGAAAACGTGTACGTTTGCACTTCCCCGCCACAGGGAAGCTGCTAGCCGGGAATTCTCTGCCTGGTTCTACCCGCTGCCCGGAACGCTACGCAGGGCAAAAGCGGTTCTCGTCCTCCGTGCTTGCTTTTTCTCAGAAAGAGCCGTGGTGTGCGTTTTCGCCGGAAAACGCGTTTTCGGCCGAAAACGTGTACGTTTGCACTTCCCCGCCACAGGGAAGCTGCTAGCCGGGAATTCTCTGCCTGGTTCTACCCGCTGCCCGGAACGCTACGCAGGGCAAAAGCGGTTCTCGTCCTCCGTGCTTGCTTTTTCTCAGAAAGAGCCGTGGTGTGCGTTTTCGCCGGAAAACGCGTTTTCGGCCGAAAACGTGTACGTTTGCACTTCCCCGCCACAGGGAAGCTGCTAGCCGGGAATTCTCTGCCTGGTTCTACCCGCTGCCCGGAACGCTACGCAGGGCAATAGCGGTTCTCGTCCTCGGTGCTTGCTTTTTCTCAGAAAGAGCCGTGGTGTGCGTTTTCGCCGGAAAACGCGTTTTCGGCCGAAAACGTGTACGTTTGCACTTCCCCGCCACAGGGAAGCTGCTAGCCGGGAATTCTCTGCCTGGTTCTACCCGCTGCCCGGAACGCTACGCAGGGCAAAAGCGGTTCTCGTCCTCGGTGCTTGCTTTTTCTCAGAAAGAGCCGTGGTGTGCGTTTTCGCCGGAAAACGCGTTTTCGGCCGAAAACGTGTACGTTTGCACTTCCCGCCACAGGGAAGCTGCTAGCCGGGAATTCTCTGCCTGGTTCTACCCGCTGCCCGGAACGTTATGCAGGGCAAAAGCGGTTCTCTCCTCCGTGCTTGCTTTTTGTCAGAAAGAGCCGTGGTGTGCGTTTTCGCCGGAAAACGCGTTTTCGGCCGAAAACGTGTACGTTTGCACTTCCCCGCCACAGGGAAGCTGCTAGCCGGGAATTCTCTGCCTGGTTCTACCCGCTGCCCGGAACGCTACGCAGGGCAAAAGCGATTCTCGTCCTCCGTGCTTGCTTTTTCTCAGAAAGAGCCGTGGTGTGCGTTTTCGCCGGAAAACGCGTTTTCGGCCGAAAACGTGTACGTTTGCACTTCCCCGCCACAGGGAAGCTGCTAGCCGGGAATTCTCTGCCTGGTTCTACCCGCTGCCCGGAACGCTACGCAGGGCAAAAGCGGTTCTCGTCCTCCGTGCTTGCTTTTTCTCAGAAAGAGCCGTGGTGTGCGTTTTCGCCGGAAAACGCGTTTTCGGCCGAAAACGTGTACGTTTGCACTTCCCCGCCACAGGGAAGCTGCTAGCCGGGAATTCTCTGCCTGCTTCTACCCGCTGCCCGGAACGCTACGCAGGGCAAAAGCGGTTCTCGTCCTCCGTGCTTGCTTTTTCTCAGAAAGAGCCGTGGTGTGCCTTTTCGCCGGAAACGCGTTTTCGGCCGAAAACGTGTACGTTTGCACTTCCCCGCCACAGGAAGCTGCTAGCCGGGAATTCTCTGCCTGGTTCTACCCGCTGCCCGGAACGCTACGCAGGGCAAAAGCGGTTCTCGTCCTCCGTGCTTGCTTTTTCTCAGAAAGAGCCGTGGTGTGCGTTTTCGCCGGAAAACGCGTTTTCGGCCGAAAACGTGTACGTTTGCACTTCCCCGCCACAGGGAAGCTGCTAGCCGGGAATTCTCTGCCTGGTTCTACCCGCTGCCCGGAACGCTACGCAGGGCAAAGCGGTTCTCGTCCTCCGTGCTTGCTTTTTCTCAGAAAGAGTCGTGGTGTGCGTTTTCGCCGGAAAACGCGTTTTCGGCCGAAAACGTGTACGTTTGCACTTCCCCGCCACAGGGAAGCTGCTAGCCGGGAATTCTCTGCCTGGTTCTACCCGCTGCCCGGAACGCTACGCAGAGCAAAAGCGGTTCTCGTCCTCCGCGCTTGCTTTTTCTCAGAAAGAGCCGTGGTGTGCGTTTTCGCCGGAAAACGCGTTTTCGGCCGAAAACGTGTACGTTTGCACTTCCCCGCCACAGGGAAGCTGCTAGCCGGGAATTCTCTGCCTGCTTCTACCCGCTGCCCGGAACGCTACGCAGGGCAAAAGCGGTTCTCGTCCTCCGTGCTTGCTTTTTCTCAGAAAGAGCCGTGGTGTTCCTTTTCGCCGGAAAACGCGTTTTCGGCCGAAAACGTGTACGTTTGCACTTCCCCGCCACAGGGAAGCTGCTAGCCGGGAATTCTCTGCCTGGTTCTACCCGCTGCCCGGAACGCTACGCAGGGCAAAAGCGGTTCTCGTCCTCCGTGCTTGCTTTTTCTCAGAAAGAGCCGTGGTGTGCGTTTTCGCCGGAAAACGCGTTTTCGGCCGAAAACGTGTACGTTTGCACTTCCCCGCCACAGGGAAGCTGCTAGCCGGGAATTCTCTGCCTGGTTCTACCCGCTGCCCGGAACGCTACGCAGGGCAAAAGCGGTTCTCGTCCTCCGTGCTTGCTTTTTCTCAGAAAGAGCCGTGGTGTGCGTTTTCGCCGGAAAACGCGTTTTCGGCCAAAAACGTGTACGTTTGCACTTCCCCGCCACAGGGAAGCTGCTAGCCGGGAATTCTCTGCCTGGTTCTACCCGCTGCCCGGAACGCTACGCAGGGCAAAAGCGGTTCTCGTCCTCCGTGCTTGCTTTTTCTCAGAAAGAGCGTGGTGTGCGTTTTCGCCGGAAAACGCGTTTTCGGCCGAAAACGTGTACGTTTGCACTTCCCCGCCACAGGGAAGCTGCTAGCCGGGAATTCTCTGCCTGGTTCTACCCGCTGCCCGGAACGCTACGCAGGGCAAAAGCGGTTCTCGTCCTCCGTGCTTGCTTTTTCTCAGAAAGAGCCGTGGTGTGCGTTTTCGCCGGAAAACGCGTTTTCGGCCGAAAACGTGTACGTTTGCACTTCCCCGCCACAGGGAAGCTGCTAGCCGGGAATTCTCTGCCTGGTTCTACCGGCTGCCCGGAACGCTACGCAGGGCAAAAGCGGTTCTCGTCCTCCGTGCTTGCTTTTTCTCAGAAAGAGCCGTGGTGTGCGTTTTCGCCGGAAAACGCGTTTTCGGCCGAAAACGTGTACGTTTGCACTTCCCCGCCACAGGGAAGCTGCTAGCCGGGAATTCTCTGCCTGGTTCTACCCGCTGCCCGGAACGCTACGCAGGGCAATAGCGGTTCTCGTCCTCGGTGCTTGCTTTTTCTCAGAAAGAGCCGTGGTGTGCGTTTTCGCCGGAAAACGCGTTTTCGGCCGAAAACGTGTACGTTTGCACTTCCCCGCCACAGGGAAGCTGCTAGCCGGGAATTCTCTGCCTGGTTCTACCCGCTGCCCGGAACGCTACGCAGGGCAAAAGCGGTTCTCGTCCTCCGTGCTTGCTTTTTCTCAGAAAGAGCCGTGGTGTTCCATTTCGCCGGAAAACGCGTTTTCGGCCGAAAACGTGTACGTTTGCACTTCCCCGCCACAGGGAAGCTGCTAGCCGGGAATTCTCTGCCTGGTTCTACACGCTGCCCGGAACGCTACGCAGGGCAAAAGCGGTTCTCGTCCTCCGTGCTTGCTTTTTCTCAGAAAGAGCCGTGGTGTTCCTTTTCGCCGGAAAACGCGTTTTCGGCCGAAAACGTGTACGTTTGCACTTCCCCGCCACAGGGAAGCTGCTAGCCGGGAATTCTCTGCCTGGTTCTACCCGCTGCCCGGAACGCTACGCAGGGCAAAAGCGGTTCTCGTCCTCCGTGCTTGCTTTTTCTCAGAAAGAGCCGTGGTGTGCGTTTTTGCCGGAAAACGCGTTTTCGGCCGAAAACGTGTACGTTTGCACTTCCCCGCCACAGGGAAGCTGCTAGCCGGGAATCCTCTGCCTGGTTCTACCCGCTGCCCGGAACGCTACGCAGGGCAAAAGCGGTTCTCGTCCTCCGTGCTTGCTTTTTCTCAGAAAGAGCCGTGGTGTGCGTTTTCGCCGGAAAACGCGTTTTCGGCCGAAAACGTGTACGTTTGCACTTCCCCGCCACAGGGAAGCTGCTAGCCGGGAATTCTCTGCCTGGTTCTACCCGCTGCCCGGAACGTTACGCAGGGCAAAAGCGGTTCTCCTCCTCCGTGCTTGCTTTTTCTCAGAAAGAGCCGTGGTGTGCGTTTTCGCCGGAAAACGCGTTTTCGGCCGAAAACGTGTACGTTTGCACTTCCCCGCCACAGGGAAGCTGCTAGCCGGGAATTCTCTGCCTGGTTCTACCCGCTGCCCGGAACGCTACGCAGGGCAAAAGCGGTTCTCGTCCTCCGTGCTTGCTTTTTCTCAGAAAGAGCCGTGGTGTGCGTTTTCGCCGAAAACGCGTTTTCGGCCGAAAACGTGTACGTTTGCACTTCCCCGCCACAGGGAAGCTGCTAGCCGGGAATTCTCTGCCTGGTTCTACCCGCTGCCCGGAACGTTACGCAGGGCAAAAGCGGTTCTCGTCCTCCTTGCTTGCTTTTTCTCAGAAAGAGCCGTGGTGTGAGTTTTCGCCGGAAAACGCGTTTTCGGCCGAAAACGTGTACGTTTGCACTTCCCCGCCACAGGGAAGCTGCTAGCCGGGAATTCTCTGCCTGGTTCTACCGGCTGCCCGGAACGCTACGCAGGGCAAAAGCGGTTCTCGTCCTCCGTGCTTGCTTTTTCTCAGAAAGAGCCGTGGTGTGCGTTTTCGCCGGAAAACGCGTTTTCGGCCGAAAACGTGTACGTTTGCACTTCCCCGCCACAGGGAAGCTGCTAGCCGGGAATTCTCTGCCTGGTTCTACCCGCTGCCCGGAACGCTACGCAGGGCAAAAGCGGTTCTCGTCCTCCGTGCTTGCTTTTTCTCAGAAAGAGCCGTGGTGTGCGTTTTCGCCGGAAAACGCGTTTTCGGCCGAAAACGTGTACGTTTGCACTTCCCCGCCACAGGGAAGCTGCTAGCCGGGAATTCTCTGCCTGGTTCTACCCGCTGCCCGGAACGCTACGCAGGGCAAAAGCGGTTCTCGTCCTCCGTGCTTGCTTTTCCTCAGAAAGAGCCGTGGTGTGCGTTTTCGCCGGAAAACGCGTTTTCGGCCGAAAACGTGTACGTTTGCACTTCCCCGCCACAGGGAAGCTGCTAGCCGGGAATTCTCTGCCTGGTTCTACCCGCTGCCCGGAACGCTACGCAGGGCAAAAGCGGTTCTCGTCCTCCGTGCTTGCTTTTTCTCAGAAAGAGCCGTGGTGTGCGTTTTCGCCGGAAAACACGTTTTCGGCCGAAAACGTGTACGTTTGCACTTCCCCGCCACAGGGAAGCTGCTAGCCGGGAATTCTCTGCCTGGTTCTACCCGCTGCCCGGAACGCTACGCAGGGCAAAAGCGGTTCTCGTCCTCCGTGCTTGCTTTTTCTCAGAAAGAGCCGTGGTGTGCGTTTTCGCCGGAAAACGCGTTTTCGGCCGAAAACGTGTACGTTTGCACTTCCCCGCCACAGGGAAGCTGCTAGCCGGGAATTCTCTGCCTGGTTCTACCCGCTGCCCGGAACGCTACGCAGGGCAAAAGCGGTTCTCGTCCTCCGTGCTTGCTTTTTCTCAGAAAGAGCCGTGGTGTGCGTTTTCGCCGGAAAACGCGTTTTCGGCCGAAAACGTGTACGTTTGCACTTCCCCGCCACAGGGAAGCTGCTAGCCGGGAATTCTCTGCCTGGTTCTACCCGCTGCCCGGAACGCTACGCAGGGCAATAGCGGTTCTCGTCCTCGGTGCTTGCTTTTTCTCAGAAAGAGCCGTGGTGTGCGTTTTCGCCGGAAAACGCGTTTTCCGCCGAAAACGTGTACGTTTGCACTTCCCCGCCACAGGGAAGCTGCTAGCCGGGAATTCTCTGCCTGGTTCTACCCGCTGCCCGGAACGCTACGCAGGGCAAAAGCGGTTCTCGTCCTCCGTGCTTGCTTTTTCTCAGAAAGAGCCGTGGTGTGCGTTTTCGCCGGAAAACGCGTTTTCGGCCGAAAACGTGTACGTTTGCACTTCCCCGCCACAGGGAAGCTGCTAGCCGGGAATTCTCTGCCTGGTTCTACCCGCTGCCCGGAACGCTACGCAGGGCAAAAGCGGTTCTCGTCCTCCGTGCTTGCTTTTTCTCAGAAAGAGCCGTGGTGTGCGTTTTCGCCGGAAAACGCGTTTTCGGCCGAAAACGTGTACGTTTGCACTTCCCCGCCACAGGGAAGCTGCTAGCCGGGAATTCTCTGCCTGGTTCTACCCGCTGCCCGGAACGCTACGCAGGGCAAAAGCGGTTCTCGTCCTCCGTGCTTGCTTTTTCTCAGAAAGAGCCGTGGTGTGCGTTTTCGCCGGAAAACGCGTTTTCGGCCGAAAACGTGTACGTTTGCACTTCCCCGCCACAGGGAAGCTGCTAGCCGGGAATTCTCTGCCTGGTTCTACCCGCTGCCCGGAACGCTACGCAGGGCAAAAGCGGTTCTCGTCCTCCGTGCTTGCTTTTTCTCAGAAAGAGCCGTGGTGTGCGTTTTCGCCGGAAAACGCGTTTTCGGCCGAAAACGTGTACGTTTGCACTTCCCGCCACAGGGAAGCTGCTAGCCGGGAATTCTCTGCCTGCTTCTACCCGCTGCCCGGAACGCTACGCAGGGCAAAAGCGGTTCTCGTCCTCCGTGCTTGCTTTTTCTCAGAAAGAGCCGTGGTGTGCGTTTTCGCCGGAAAACGCGTTTTCGGCCGAAAACGTGTACGTTTGCACTTCCCCGCCACAGGGAAGCTGCTAGCCGGGAATTCTCTGCCTGGTTCTACCCGCTGCCCGGAACGCTACGCAGGGCAAAAGCGGTTCTCGTCCTCCGTGCTTGCTTTTTCTCAGAAAGAGCCGTGGTGTGCGTTTTCGCTGGAAAACGCGTTTTCGGCCGAAAACGTGTACGTTTGCACTTCCCCGCCACAGGGAAGCTGCTAGCCGGGAATTCTCTGCCTGGTTCTACCCGCTGCCCGGAACGCTACGCAGGGCAAAAGCGGTTCTCGTCCTCCGTGCTTGCTTTTTCTCAGAAAGAGCCGTGGTGTGCGTTTTGCCGGAAAACGCGTTTTCGGCCGAAAACGTGTACGTTTGTACTTCCCCGCCACAGGGAAGCTGCTAGCCGGGAATTCTCTGCCTGCTTCTACCCGCTGCCCGGAACGCTACGCAGGGCAAAAGCGGTTCTCGTCCTCCGTGCTTGCTTTTTCTCAGAAAGAGCCGTGGTGTTCCTTTTCGCCGGAAAACGCGTTTTCGGCCGAAAACGTGTACGTTTGCACTTCCCCGCCACAGGGAAGCTGCTAGCCGGGAATTCTCTGCCTGGTTCTACCCGCTGCCCGGAACGCTACGCAGGGCAAAAGCGGTTCTCGTCCTCCGTGCTTGCTTTTTCTCAGAAAGAGCCCTGGTGTGCGTTTTCGCCGGAAAACGCGTTTTCGGCCGAAAACGTGTACGTTTGCACTTCCCCGCCACAGGGAAGCTGCTAGCCGGGAATTCTCTGCCTGGTTCTACCCGCTGCCCGGAACGCTACGCAGGGCAAAAGCGGTTCTCGTCCTCCGTGCTTGCTTTTTCTCAGAAAGAGCCGTGGTGTGCGTTTTCGCCGGAAAACGCGTTTTCGGCCGAAAACGTGTACGTTTGCACTTCCCCGCCACAGGGAAGCTGCTAGCCGGGAATTCTCTGCCTGGTTCTACCCGCTGCCCGGAACGCTACGCAGGGCAAAAGCGGTTCTCGTCCTCCGTGCTTGCTTTTTCTCAGAAAGAGCCGTGGTGTGCGTTTTCGCCGGAAAACGCGTTTTCGGCCGAAAACGTGTACGTTTGCACTTCCCCGCCACAGGGAAGCTGCTAGCCGGGAATTCTCTGCCTGGTTCTACCCGCTGCCCGGAACGCTACGCAGGGCAAAAGCGGTTCTCGTCCTCCGTGCTTGCTTTTTCTCAGAAAGAGCCGTGGTGTGCGTTTTCGCCGGAAAACGCGTTTTCGGCCGAAAACGTGTACGTTTGCACTTCCCCGCCACAGGGAAGCTGCTAGCCGGGAATTCTCTGCCTGGTTCTACCCGCTGCCCGGAACGCTACGCAGGGCAAAAGCGGTTCTCGTCCTCCGTGCTTGCTTTTTCTCAGAAAGAGCCGTGGTGTGCGTTTTCGCCGGAAAACGCGTTTTCGGCCGAAAACGTGTACGTTTGCACTTCCCCGCCACAGGGAAGCTGCTAGCCGGGAATTCTCTGCCTGGTTCTACCCGCTGCCCGGAACGCTACGCAGGGCAAAAGCGGTTCTCGTCCTCCGTGCTTGCTTTTTCTCAGAAAGAGCCGTGGTGTGCGTTTTCGCCGGAAAACGCGTTTTCGGCCGAAAACGTGTACGTTTGCACTTCCCCGCCACAGGGAAGCTGCTAGCCGGGAATTCTCTGCCTGGTTCTACCCGCTGCCCGGAACGCTACGCAGGGCAAAAGCGGTTCTCGTCCTCCGTGCTTGCTTTTTCTCAGAAAGAGCCGTGGTGTGCGTTTTCGCCGGAAAACGCGTTTTCGGCCGAAAACGTGTACGTTTGCACTTCCCCGCCACAGGGAAGCTGCTAGCCGGGAATTCTCTGCCTGGTTCTACCCGCTGCCCGGAACGCTACGCAGGGCAAAAGCGGTTCTCGTCCTCCGTGCTTGCTTTTTCTCAGAAAGAGCCGTGGTGTGCGTTTTCGCCGGAAAACGCGTTTTCGGCCGAAAACGTGTACGTTTGCACTTCCCCGCCACAGGGAAGCTGCTAGCCGGGAATTCTCTGCCTGGTTCTACCCGCTGCCCGGAACGCTACGCAGGGCAAAAGCGGTTCTCGTCCTCCGTGCTTGCTTTTTCTCAGAAAGAGCCGTGGTGTGCGTTTTCGCCGGAAAACGCGTTTTCGGCCGAAAACGTGTACGTTTGCACTTCCCCGCCACAGGGAAGCTGCTAGCCGGGAATTCTCTGCCTGGTTCTACCCGCTGCCCGGAACGCTACGCAGGGCAAAAGCGGTTCTCGTCCTCCGTGCTTGCTTTTTCTCAGAAAGAGCCGTGGTGTGCGTTTTCGCCGGAAAACGCGTTTTCGGCCGAAAACGTGTACGTTTGCACTTCCCCGCCACAGGGAAGCTGCTAGCCGGGAATTCTCTGCCTGGTTCTACCCGCTGCCCGGAACGCTACGCAGGGCAAAAGCGGTTCTCGTCCTCCGTGCTTGCTTTTTCTCAGAAAGAGCCGTGGTGTGCGTTTTCGCCGGAAAACGCGTTTTCGGCCGAAAACGTGTACGTTTGCACTTCCCCGCCACAGGGAAGCTGCTAGCCGGGAATTCTCTGCCTGGTTCTACCCGCTGCCCGGAACGCTACGCAGGGCAAAAGCGGTTCTCGTCCTCCGTGCTTGCTTTTTCTCAGAAAGAGCCGTGGTGTGCGTTTTCGCCGGAAAACGCGTTTTCGGCCGAAAACGTGTACGTTTGCACTTCCCCGCCACAGGGAAGCTGCTAGCCGGGAATTCTCTGCCTGGTTCTACCCGCTGCCCGGAACGCTACGCAGGGCAAAAGCGGTTCTCGTCCTCCGTGCTTGCTTTTTCTCAGAAAGAGCCGTGGTGTGCGTTTTCGCCGGAAAACGCGTTTTCGGCCGAAAACGTGTACGTTTGCACTTCCCCGCCACAGGGAAGCTGCTAGCCGGGAATTCTCTGCCTGGTTCTACCCGCTGCCCGGAACGCTACGCAGGGCAAAAGCGGTTCTCGTCCTCCGTGCTTGCTTTTTCTCAGAAAGAGCCGTGGTGTGCGTTTTCGCCGGAAAACGCGTTTTCGGCCGAAAACGTGTACGTTTGCACTTCCCCGCCACAGGGAAGCTGCTAGCCGGGAATTCTCTGCCTGGTTCTACCCGCTGCCCGGAACGCTACGCAGGGCAAAAGCGGTTCTCGTCCTCCGTGCTTGCTTTTTCTCAGAAAGAGCCGTGGTGTGCGTTTTCGCCGGAAAACGCGTTTTCGGCCGAAAACGTGTACGTTTGCACTTCCCCGCCACAGGGAAGCTGCTAGCCGGGAATTCTCTGCCTGGTTCTACCCGCTGCCCGGAACGCTACGCAGGGCAAAAGCGGTTCTCGTCCTCCGTGCTTGCTTTTTCTCAGAAAGAGCCGTGGTGTGCGTTTTCGCCGGAAAACGCGTTTTCGGCCGAAAACGTGTACGTTTGCACTTCCCCGCCACAGGGAAGCTGCTAGCCGGGAATTCTCTGCCTGGTTCTACCCGCTGCCCGGAACGCTACGCAGGGCAAAAGCGGTTCTCGTCCTCCGTGCTTGCTTTTTCTCAGAAAGAGCCGTGGTGTGCGTTTTCGCCGGAAAACGCGTTTTCGGCCGAAAACGTGTACGTTTGCACTTCCCCGCCACAGGGAAGCTGCTAGCCGGGAATTCTCTGCCTGGTTCTACCCGCTGCCCGGAACGCTACGCAGGGCAAAAGCGGTTCTCGTCCTCCGTGCTTGCTTTTTCTCAGAAAGAGCCGTGGTGTGCGTTTTCGCCGGAAAACGCGTTTTCGGCCGAAAACGTGTACGTTTGCACTTCCCCGCCACAGGGAAGCTGCTAGCCGGGAATTCTCTGCCTGGTTCTACCCGCTGCCCGGAACGCTACGCAGGGCAAAAGCGGTTCTCGTCCTCCGTGCTTGCTTTTTCTCAGAAAGAGCCGTGGTGTGCGTTTTCGCCGGAAAACGCGTTTTCGGCCGAAAACGTGTACGTTTGCACTTCCCCGCCACAGGGAAGCTGCTAGCCGGGAATTCTCTGCCTGGTTCTACCCGCTGCCCGGAACGCTACGCAGGGCAAAAGCGGTTCTCGTCCTCCGTGCTTGCTTTTTCTCAGAAAGAGCCGTGGTGTGCGTTTTCGCCGGAAAACGCGTTTTCGGCCGAAAACGTGTACGTTTGCACTTCCCCGCCACAGGGAAGCTGCTAGCCGGGAATTCTCTGCCTGGTTCTACCCGCTGCCCGGAACGCTACGCAGGGCAAAAGCGGTTCTCGTCCTCCGTGCTTGCTTTTTCTCAGAAAGAGCCGTGGTGTGCGTTTTCGCCGGAAAACGCGTTTTCGGCCGAAAACGTGTACGTTTGCACTTCCCCGCCACAGGGAAGCTGCTAGCCGGGAATTCTCTGCCTGGTTCTACCCGCTGCCCGGAACGCTACGCAGGGCAAAAGCGGTTCTCGTCCTCCGTGCTTGCTTTTTCTCAGAAAGAGCCGTGGTGTGCGTTTTCGCCGGAAAACGCGTTTTCGGCCGAAAACGTGTACGTTTGCACTTCCCCGCCACAGGGAAGCTGCTAGCCGGGAATTCTCTGCCTGGTTCTACCCGCTGCCCGGAACGCTACGCAGGGCAAAAGCGGTTCTCGTCCTCCGTGCTTGCTTTTTCTCAGAAAGAGCCGTGGTGTGCGTTTTCGCCGGAAAACGCGTTTTCGGCCGAAAACGTGTACGTTTGCACTTCCCCGCCACAGGGAAGCTGCTAGCCGGGAATTCTCTGCCTGGTTCTACCCGCTGCCCGGAACGCTACGCAGGGCAAAAGCGGTTCTCGTCCTCCGTGCTTGCTTTTTCTCAGAAAGAGCCGTGGTGTGCGTTTTCGCCGGAAAACGCGTTTTCGGCCGAAAACGTGTACGTTTGCACTTCCCCGCCACAGGGAAGCTGCTAGCCGGGAATTCTCTGCCTGGTTCTACCCGCTGCCCGGAACGCTACGCAGGGCAAAAGCGGTTCTCGTCCTCCGTGCTTGCTTTTTCTCAGAAAGAGCCGTGGTGTGCGTTTTCGCCGGAAAACGCGTTTTCGGCCGAAAACGTGTACGTTTGCACTTCCCCGCCACAGGGAAGCTGCTAGCCGGGAATTCTCTGCCTGGTTCTACCCGCTGCCCGGAACGCTACGCAGGGCAAAAGCGGTTCTCGTCCTCCGTGCTTGCTTTTTCTCAGAAAGAGCCGTGGTGTGCGTTTTCGCCGGAAAACGCGTTTTCGGCCGAAAACGTGTACGTTTGCACTTCCCCGCCACAGGGAAGCTGCGCCGGGAATTCTCTGCCTGGTTCTACCCGCTGCCCGGAACGCTACGCAGGGCAAAAGCGGTTCTCGTCCTCCGTGCTTGCTTTTTCTCAGAAAGAGCCGTGGTGTGCGTTTTCGCCGGAAAACGCGTTTTCGGCCGAAAACGTGTACGTTTGCACTTCCCCGCCACAGGGAAGCTGCTAGCCGGGAATTCTCTGCCTGGTTCTACCCGCTGCCCGGAACGCTACGCAGGGCAAAAGCGGTTCTCGTCCTCCGTGCTTGCTTTTTCTCAGAAAGAGCCGTGGTGTGCGTTTTCGCCGGAAAACGCGTTTTCGGCCGAAAACGTGTACGTTTGCACTTCCCCGCCACAGGGAAGCTGCTAGCCGGGAATTCTCTGCCTGGTTCTACCCGCTGCCCGGAACGCTACGCAGGGCAAAAGCGGTTCTCGTCCTCCGTGCTTGCTTTTTCTCAGAAAGAGCCGTGGTGTGCGTTTTCGCCGGAAAACGCGTTTTCGGCCGAAAACGTGTACGTTTGCACTTCCCCGCCACAGGGAAGCTGCTAGCCGGGAATTCTCTGCCTGGTTCTACCCGCTGCCCGGAACGCTACGCAGGGCAAAAGCGGTTCTCGTCCTCCGTGCTTGCTTTTTCTCAGAAAGAGCCGTGGTGTGCGTTTTCGCCGGAAAACGCGTTTTCGGCCGAAAACGTGTACGTTTGCACTTCCCCGCCACAGGGAAGCTGCTAGCCGGGAATTCTCTGCCTGGTTCTACCCGCTGCCCGGAACGCTACGCAGGGCAAAAGCGGTTCTCGTCCTCCGTGCTTGCTTTTTCTCAGAAAGAGCCGTGGTGTGCGTTTTCGCCGGAAAACGCGTTTTCGGCCGAAAACGTGTACGTTTGCACTTCCCCGCCACAGGGAAGCTGCTAGCCGGGAATTCTCTGCCTGGTTCTACCCGCTGCCCGGAACGCTACGCAGGGCAAAAGCGGTTCTCGTCCTCCGTGCTTGCTTTTTCTCAGAAAGAGCCGTGGTGTGCGTTTTCGCCGGAAAACGCGTTTTCGGCCGAAAACGTGTACGTTTGCACTTCCCCGCCACAGGGAAGCTGCTAGCCGGGAATTCTCTGCCTGGTTCTACCCGCTGCCCGGAACGCTACGCAGGGCAAAAGCGGTTCTCGTCCTCCGTGCTTGCTTTTTCTCAGAAAGAGCCGTGGTGTGCGTTTTCGCCGGAAAACGCGTTTTCGGCCGAAAACGTGTACGTTTGCACTTCCCCGCCACAGGGAAGCTGCTAGCCGGGAATTCTCTGCCTGGTTCTACCCGCTGCCCGGAACGCTACGCAGGGCAAAAGCGGTTCTCGTCCTCCGTGCTTGCTTTTTCTCAGAAAGAGCCGTGGTGTGCGTTTTCGCCGGAAAACGCGTTTTCGGCCGAAAACGTGTACGTTTGCACTTCCCCGCCACAGGGAAGCTGCTAGCCGGGAATTCTCTGCCTGGTTCTACCCGCTGCCCGGAACGCTACGCAGGGCAAAAGCGGTTCTCGTCCTCCGTGCTTGCTTTTTCTCAGAAAGAGCCGTGGTGTGCGTTTTCGCCGGAAAACGCGTTTTCGGCCGAAAACGTGTACGTTTGCACTTCCCCGCCACAGGGAAGCTGCTAGCCGGGAATTCTCTGCCTGGTTCTACCCGCTGCCCGGAACGCTACGCAGGGCAAAAGCGGTTCTCGTCCTCCGTGCTTGCTTTTTCTCAGAAAGAGCCGTGGTGTGCGTTTTCGCCGGAAAACGCGTTTTCGGCCGAAAACGTGTACGTTTGCACTTCCCCGCCACAGGGAAGCTGCTAGCCGGGAATTCTCTGCCTGGTTCTACCCGCTGCCCGGAACGCTACGCAGGGCAAAAGCGGTTCTCGTCCTCCGTGCTTGCTTTTTCTCAGAAAGAGCCGTGGTGTGCGTTTTCGCCGGAAAACGCGTTTTCGGCCGAAAACGTGTACGTTTGCACTTCCCCGCCACAGGGAAGCTGCTAGCCGGGAATTCTCTGCCTGGTTCTACCCGCTGCCCGGAACGCTACGCAGGGCAAAAGCGGTTCTCGTCCTCCGTGCTTGCTTTTTCTCAGAAAGAGCCGTGGTGTGCGTTTTCGCCGGAAAACGCGTTTTCGGCCGAAAACGTGTACGTTTGCACTTCCCCGCCACAGGGAAGCTGCTAGCCGGGAATTCTCTGCCTGGTTCTACCCGCTGCCCGGAACGCTACGCAGGGCAAAAGCGGTTCTCGTCCTCCGTGCTTGCTTTTTCTCAGAAAGAGCCGTGGTGTGCGTTTTCGCCGGAAAACGCGTTTTCGGCCGAAAACGTGTACGTTTGCACTTCCCCGCCACAGGGAAGCTGCTAGCCGGGAATTCTCTGCCTGGTTCTACCCGCTGCCCGGAACGCTACGCAGGGCAAAAGCGGTTCTCGTCCTCCGTGCTTGCTTTTTCTCAGAAAGAGCCGTGGTGTGCGTTTTCGCCGGAAAACGCGTTTTCGGCCGAAAACGTGTACGTTTGCACTTCCCCGCCACAGGGAAGCTGCTAGCCGGGAATTCTCTGCCTGGTTCTACCCGCTGCCCGGAACGCTACGCAGGGCAAAAGCGGTTCTCGTCCTCCGTGCTTGCTTTTTCTCAGAAAGAGCCGTGGTGTGCGTTTTCGCCGGAAAACGCGTTTTCGGCCGAAAACGTGTACGTTTGCACTTCCCCGCCACAGGGAAGCTGCTAGCCGGGAATTCTCTGCCTGGTTCTACCCGCTGCCCGGAACGCTACGCAGGGCAAAAGCGGTTCTCGTCCTCCGTGCTTGCTTTTTCTCAGAAAGAGCCGTGGTGTGCGTTTTCGCCGGAAAACGCGTTTTCGGCCGAAAACGTGTACGTTTGCACTTCCCCGCCACAGGGAAGCTGCTAGCCGGGAATTCTCTGCCTGGTTCTACCCGCTGCCCGGAACGCTACGCAGGGCAAAAGCGGTTCTCGTCCTCCGTGCTTGCTTTTTCTCAGAAAGAGCCGTGGTGTGCGTTTTCGCCGGAAAACGCGTTTTCGGCCGAAAACGTGTACGTTTGCACTTCCCCGCCACAGGGAAGCTGCTAGCCGGGAATTCTCTGCCTGGTTCTACCCGCTGCCGGAACGCTACGCAGGGCAATAGCGGTTCTCGTCCTCGGTGCTTGCTTTTTCTCAGAAAGAGCCGTGGTGTGCGTTTTCGCCGGAAAACGCGTTTTCGGCCGAAAACGTGTACGTTTGCACTTCCCCGCCACAGGGAAGCTGCTAGCCGGGAATTCTCTGCCTGCTTCTACCCGCTGCCCGGAACGCTACGCAGGGCAAAAGCGGTTCTCGTCCTCGGTGCTTGCTTTTTCTCAGAAAGAGCCGTGGTGTGCGTTTTCGCCGGAAAACGCGTTTTCGGCCGAAAACGTGTACGTTTGCACTTCCCCGCCACAGGGAAGCTGCTAGCCGGGAATTCTCTGCCTGGTTCTACCCGCTGCCCGGAACGCTACGCAGGGCAAAAGCGGTTCTCGTCCTCCGTGCTTGCTTTTTCTCAGAAAGAGCCGTGGTGTGCGTTTTCGCCGGAAAACGCGTTTTCGGCCGAAAACGTGTACGTTTGCACTTCCCCGCCACAGGAAGCTGCTAGCCGGGAATTCTCTGCCTGGTTCTACCCGCTGCCCGGAACGCTACGCAGGGCAAAAGCGGTTCTCGTCCTCCGTGCTTGCTTTTTGTCAGAAAGAGCCGTGGTGTGCGTTTTCGCCGGAAAACGCGTTTTCGGCCGAAAACGTGTACGTTTGCACTTCCCCGCCACAGGGAAGCTGCTAGCCGGGAATTCTCTGCCTGGTTCTACCCGCTGCCCGGAACGCTACGCAGGGCAAAAGCGGTTCTCGTCCTCCGTGCTTGCTTTTTCTCAGAAAGAGCCGTGGTGTGCGTTTTCGCCGGAAACGCGTTTTCGGCCGAAAACGTGTACGTTTGCACTTCCCCGCCACAGGGAAGCTGCTAGCCGGGAATTCTCTGCCTGGTTCTACCCGCTGCCCGGAACGTTATGCAGGGCAAAAGCGGTTCTCCTCCTCCGTGCTTGCTTTTTGTCAGAAAGAGCCGTGGTGTGCGTTTTCGCCGGAAAACGCGTTTTCGGCCGAAAACGTGTACGTTTGCACTTCCCCGCCACAGGGAAGCTGCTAGCCGGTAATTCTCTGCCTGGTTCTACCCGCTGCCCGGAACGCTACGCAGGGCAAAAGCGGTTCTCGTCCTCCGTGCTTGCTTTTTCTCAGAAAGAGCCGTGGTGTGCGTTTTCGCCGGAAAACGCGTTTTCGGCCGAAAACGTGTACGTTTGCACTTCCCCGCCACAGGGAAGCTGCTAGCCGGGAATTCTCTGCCTGGTTCTACCCGCTGCCCGGAACGCTACGCAGGGCAAAAGCGGTTCTCGTCCTCCGTGCTTGCTTTTTCTCAGAAAGAGCCGTGGTGTGCGTTTTCGCCGGAAAACGCGTTTTCGGCCGAAAACGTGTACGCTTGCACTTCCCCGCCACAGGGAAGCTGCTAGCCGGGAATTCTCTGCCTGGTTCTACCCGCTGCCCGGAACGCTACGCAGGGCAAAAGCGGTTCTCGTCCTCCGCGCTTGCTTTTTCTCAGAAAGAGCCGTGGTGTGCGTTTTCGCCGGAAAACGCGTTTTCGGCCGAAAACGTGTACGTTTGCACTTCCCCGCCACAGGGAAGCTGCTAGCCGGGAATTCTCTGCCTGCTTCTACCCGCTGCCCGGAACGCTACGCAGGGCAAAAGCGGTTCTCGTCCTCCGTGCTTGCTTTTTCTCAGAAAGAGCCGTGGTGTGCCTTTTCGCCGGAAAACGCGTTTTCGGCCGAAAACGTGTACGTTTGCACTTCCCCGCCACAGGGAAGCTGCTAGCCGGGAATTCTCTGCCTGGTTCTACCCGCTGCCCGGAACGCTACGCAGGGCAAAAGCGGTTCTCGTCCTCCGTGCTTGCTTTTTCTCAGAAAGAGCCGTGGTGTGCGTTTTCGCCGGAAAACGCGTTTTCGGCCGAAAACGTGTACGTTTGCACTTCCCTTCCCCGCCACAGGGAAGCTGCTAGCCGGGAATTCTCTGCCTGGTTCTACCCGCTGCCCGGAACGCTACGCAGGGCAAAAGCGGTTCTCGTCCTCCGTGCTTGCTTTTTCTCAGAAAGAGCCGTGGTGTGCGTTTTCGCCGGAAAACGCGTTTTCGGCCGAAAACGTGTACGTTTGCACTTCCCCGCCACAGGGAAGCTGCTAGCCGGGAATTCTCTGCCTGGTTCTACCCGCTGCCCGGAACGCTACGCAGGGCAAAAGCGGTTCTCGTCCTCCGTGCTTGCTTTTTCTCAGAAAGAGCCGTGGTGTGCGTTTTCGCCGGAAAACGCGTTTTCGGCCGAAAACGTGTACGTTTGCACTTCCCCGCCACAGGGAAGCTGCTAGCCGGGAATTCTCTGCCTGGTTCTACCCGCTGCCCGGAACGCTACGCAGGGCAAAAGCGGTTCTCGTCCTCCGTGCTTGCTTTTTCTCAGAAAGAGCCGTGGTGTGCGTTTTCGCCGGAAAACGCGTTTTCGGCCGAAAACGTGTACGTTTGCACTTCCCCGCCACAGGGAAGCTGCTAGCCGGGAATTCTCTGCCTGGTTCTACCCGCTGCCCGGAACGCTACGCAGGGCAAAAGCGGTTCTCGTCCTCCGTGCTTGCTTTTTCTCAGAAAGAGCCGTGGTGTGCGTTTTCGCCGGAAAACGCGTTTTCGGCCGAAAACGTGTACGTTTGCACTTCCCCGCCACAGGGAAGCTGCTAGCCGGGAATTCTCTGCCTGGTTCTACCCGCTGCCCGGAACGCTACGCAGGGCAAAAGCGGTTCTCGTCCTCCGTGCTTGCTTTTTCTCAGAAAGAGCCGTGGTGTGCGTTTTCGCCGGAAAACGCGTTTTCGGCCGAAAACGTGTACGTTTGCACTTCCCCGCCACAGGGAAGCTGCTAGCCGGGAATTCTCTGCCTGGTTCTACCCGCTGCCCGGAACGCTACGCAGGGCAAAAGCGGTTCTCGTCCTCCGTGCTTGCTTTTTCTCAGAAAGAGCCGTGGTGTGCGTTTTCGCCGGAAAACGCGTTTTCGGCCGAAAACGTGTACGTTTGCACTTCCCCGCCACAGGGAAGCTGCTAGCCGGGAATTCTCTGCCTGGTTCCCCGCTGCCCGGAACGCTACGCAGGGCAAAAGCGGTTCTCGTCCTCCGTGCTTGCTTTTTCTCAGAAAGAGCCGTGGTGTGCGTTTTCGCCGGAAAACGCGTTTTCGGCCGAAAACGTGTACGTTTGCACTTCCCCGCCACAGGGAAGCTGCTAGCCGGGAATTCTCTGCCTGGTTCTACCCGCTGCCCGGAACGCTACGCAGGGCAAAAGAGCGGTTCTCGTCCTCCGTGCTTGCTTTTTCTCAGAAAGAGCCGTGGTGTGCGTTTTCGCCGGAAAACGCGTTTTCGGCCGAAAACGTGTACGTTTGCACTTCCCCGCCACAGGGAAGCTGCTAGCCGGGAATTCTCTGCCTGGTTCTACCCGCTGCCCGGAACGCTACGCAGGGCAAAAGCGGTTCTCGTCCTCCGTGCTTGCTTTTTCTCAGAAAGAGCCGTGGTGTGCGTTTTCGCCGGAAAACGCGTTTTCGGCCGAAAACGTGTACGTTTGCACTTCCCCGCCACAGGGAAGCTGCTAGCCGGGAATTCTCTGCCTGGTTCTACCCGCTGCCCGGAACGCTACGCAGGGCAAAAGCGGTTCTCGTCCTCCGTGCTTGCTTTTTCTCAGAAAGAGCCGTGGTGTGCGTTTTCGCCGGAAAACGCGTTTTCGGCCGAAAACGTGTACGTTTGCACTTCCCCGCCACAGGGAAGCTGCTAGCCGGGAATTCTCTGCCTGGTTCTACCCGCTGCCCGGAACGCTACGCAGGGCAAAAGCGGTTCTCGTCCTCCGTGCTTGCTTTTTCTCAGAAAGAGCCGTGGTGTGCGTTTTCGCCGGAAAACGCGTTTTCGGCCGAAAACGTGTACGTTTGCACTTCCCCGCCACAGGGAAGCTGCTAGCCGGGAATTCTCTGCCTGGTTCTACCCGCTGCCCGGAACGCTACGCAGGGCAAAAGCGGTTCTCGTCCTCCGTGCTTGCTTTTTCTCAGAAAGAGCCGTGGTGTGCGTTTTCGCCGGAAAACGCGTTTTCGGCCGAAAACGTGTACGTTTGCACTTCCCCGCCACAGGGAAGCTGCTAGCCGGGAATTCTCTGCCTGGTTCTACCCGCTGCCCGGAACGCTACGCAGGGCAAAAGCGGTTCTCGTCCTCCGTGCTTGCTTTTTCTCAGAAAGAGCCGTGGTGTGCGTTTTCGCCGGAAAACGCGTTTTCGGCCGAAAACGTGTACGTTTGCACTTCCCCGCCACAGGGAAGCTGCTAGCCGGGAATTCTCTGCCTGGTTCTACCCGCTGCCCGGAACGCTACGCAGGGCAAAAGCGGTTCTCGTCCTCCGTGCTTGCTTTTTCTCAGAAAGAGCCGTGGTGTGCGTTTTCGCCGGAAAACGCGTTTTCGGCCGAAAACGTGTACGTTTGCACTTCCCCGCCACAGGGAAGCTGCTAGCCGGGAATTCTCTGCCTGGTTCTACCCGCTGCCCGGAACGCTACGCAGGGCAAAAGCGGTTCTCGTCCTCCGTGCTTGCTTTTTCTCAGAAAGAGCCGTGGTGTGCGTTTTCGCCGGAAAACGCGTTTTCGGCCGAAAACGTGTACGTTTGCACTTCCCCGCCACAGGGAAGCTGCTAGCCGGGAATTCTCTGCCTGGTTCTACCCGCTGCCCGGAACGCTACGCAGGGCAAAAGCGGTTCTCGTCCTCCGTGCTTGCTTTTTCTCAGAAAGAGCCGTGGTGTGCGTTTTCGCCGGAAAACGCGTTTTCGGCCGAAAACGTGTACGTTTGCACTTCCCCGCCACAGGGAAGCTGCTAGCCGGGAATTCTCTGCCTGGTTCTACCCGCTGCCCGGAACGCTACGCAGGGCAAAAGCGGTTCTCGTCCTCCGTGCTTGCTTTTTCTCAGAAAGAGCCGTGGTGTGCGATTTCGCCGGAAAACGCGTTTTCGGCCGAAAACGTGTACGTTTGCACTTCCCCGCCACAGGGAAGCTGCTAGCCGGGAATTCTCTGCCTGGTTCTACCCGCTGCCCGGAACGCTACGCAGGGCAAAAGCGGTTCTCGTCCTCCGTGCTTGCTTTTTCTCAGAAAGAGCCGTGGTGTGCGATTTCGCCGGAAAACGCGTTTTCGGCCGAAAACGTGTACGTTTGCACTTCCCCGCCACAGGGAAGCTGCTAGCCGGGAATTCTCTGCCTGGTTCTACCCGCTGCCCGGAACGCTACGCAGGGCAAAAGCGGTTCTCGTCCTCCGTGCTTGCTTTTTCTCAGAAAGAGCCGTGGTGTGCGATTTCGCCGGAAAACGCGTTTTCGGCCGAAAACGTGTACGTTTGCACTTCCCCGCCACAGGGAAGCTGCTAGCCGGGAATTCTCTGCCTGGTTCTACCCGCTGCCCGGAACGCTACGCAGGGCAAAAGCGGTTCTCGTCCTCCGTGCTTGCTTTTTCTCAGAAAGAGCCGTGGTGTGCGTTTTCGCCGGAAAACGCGTTTTCGGCCGAAAACGTGTACGTTTGCACTTCCCCGCCACAGGGAAGCTGCTAGCCGGGAATTCTCTGCCTGGTTCTACCCGCTGCCCGGAACGCTACGCAGGGCAAAAGCGGTTCTCGTCCTCCGTGCTTGCTTTTTCTCAGAAAGAGCCGTGGTGCGCGTTTTCGCCGGAAAACGCGTTTTCGGCCGAAAACGTGTACGTTTGCACTTCCCCGACACAGGGAAGCTGCTAGCCGGGAATTCTCTGCCTGGTTCTACCCGCTGCCCGGAACGCTACGCAGGGCAAAAGCGGTTCTCGTCCTCCGTGCTTGCTTTTTCTCAGAAAGAGCCGTGGTGTGCGTTTTCGCCGGAAAACGCGTTTTCGGCCGAAAACGTGTACGTTTGCACTTCCCCGCCACAGGGAAGCTGCTAGCCGGGAATTCTCTGCCTGGTTCTACCCGCTGCCCGGAACGCTACGCAGGGCAAAAGCGGTTCTCGTCCTCCGTGCTTGCTTTTTCTCAGAAAGAGCCGTGGTGTGCGTTTTCGCCGGAAAACGCGTTTTCGGCCGAAAACGTGTACGTTTGCACTTCCCCGCCACAGGGAAGCTGCTAGCCGGGAATTCTCTGCCTGGTTCTACCCGCTGCCCGGAACGCTACGCAGGGCAAAAGCGGTTCTCGTCCTCCGTGCTTGCTTTTTCTCAGAAAGAGCCGTGGTGTGCGTTTTCGCCGGAAAACGCGTTTTCGGCCGAAAACGTGTACGTTTGCACTTCCCCGCCACAGGGAAGCTGCTAGCCGGGAATTCTCTGCCTGGTTCTACCCGCTGCCCGGAACGCTACGCAGGGCAAAAGCGGTTCTCGTCCTCCGTGCTTGCTTTTTCTCAGAAAGAGCCGTGGTGTGCGTTTTCGCCGGAAAACGCGTTTTCGGCCGAAAACGTGTACGTTTGCACTTCCCCGCCACAGGGAAGCTGCTAGCCGGGAATTCTCTGCCTGGTTCTACCCGCTGCCCGGAACGCTACGCAGGGCAAAAGCGGTTCTCGTCCTCCGTGCTTGCTTTTTCTCAGAAAGAGCCGTGGTGTGCGATTTCGCCGGAAAACGCGTTTTCGGCCGAAAACGTGTACGTTTGCACTTCCCCGCCACAGGGAAGCTGCTAGCCGGGAATTCTCTGCCTGGTTCTACCCGCTGCCCGGAACGCTACGCAGGGCAAAAGCGGTTCTCGTCCTCCGTGCTTGCTTTTTCTCAGAAAGAGCCGTGGTGTGCGATTTCGCCGGAAAACGCGTTTTCGGCCGAAAACGTGTACGTTTGCACTTCCCCGCCACAGGGAAGCTGCTAGCCGGGAATTCTCTGCCTGGTTCTACCCGCTGCCCGGAACGCTACGCAGGGCAAAAGCGGTTCTCGTCCTCCGTGCTTGCTTTTTCTCAGAAAGAGCCGTGGTGTGCGTTTTCGCCGGAAAACGCGTTTTCGGCCGAAAACGTGTACGTTTGCACTTCCCCGCCACAGGGAAGCTGCTAGCCGGGAATTCTCTGCCTGGTTCTACCCGCTGCCCGGAACGCTACGCAGGGCAAAAGCGGTTCTCGTCCTCCGTGCTTGCTTTTTCTCAGAAAGAGCCGTGGTGTGCGTTTTCGCCGGAAAACGCGTTTTCGGCCGAAAACGTGTACGTTTGCACTTCCCCGCCACAGGGAAGCTGCTAGCCGGGAATTCTCTGCCTGGTTCTACCCGCTGCCCGGAACGCTACGCAGGGCAAAAGCGGTTCTCGTCCTCCGTGCTTGCTTTTTCTCAGAAAGAGCCGTGGTGTGCGTTTTCGCCGGAAAACGCGTTTTCGGCCGAAAACGTGTACGTTTGCACTTCCCCGCCACAGGGAAGCTGCTAGCCGGGAATTCTCTGCCTGGTTCTAGCCGCTGCCCGGAACGCTACGCAGGGCAAAAGCGGTTCTCGTCCTCCGTGCTTGCTTTTTCTCAGAAAGAGCCGTGGTGTGCGTTTTCGCCGGAAAACGCGTTTTCGGCCGAAAACGTGTACGTTTGCACTTCCCCGCCACAGGGAAGCTGCTAGCCGGGAATTCTCTGCCTGGTTCTACCCGCTGCCCGGAACGCTACGCAGGGCAAAAGCGGTTCTCGTCCTCCGTGCTTGCTTTTTCTCAGAAAGAGCCGTGGTGTGCGTTTTCGCCGGAAAACGCGTTTTCGGCCGAAAACGTGTACGTTTGCACTTCCCCGCCACAGGGAAGCTGCTAGCCGGGAATTCTCTGCCTGGTTCTACCCGCTGCCCGGAACGCTACGCAGGGCAAAAGCGGTTCTCGTCCTCCGTGCTTGCTTTTTCTCAGAAAGAGCCGTGGTGTGCGTTTTCGCCGGAAAACGCGTTTTCGGCCGAAAACGTGTACGTTTGCACTTCCCCGCCACAGGGAAGCTGCTAGCCGGGAATTCTCTGCCTGGTTCTACCCGCTGCCCGGAACGCTACGCAGGGCAAAAGCGGTTCTCGTCCTCCGTGCTTGCTTTTTCTCAGAAAGAGCCGTGGTGTGCGTTTTCGCCGGAAAACGCGTTTTCGGCCGAAAACGTGTACGTTTGCACTTCCCCGCCACAGGGAAGCTGCTAGCCGGGAATTCTCTGCCTGGTTCTACCCGCTGCCCGGAACGCTACGCAGGGCAAAAGCGGTTCTCGTCCTCCGTGCTTGCTTTTTCTCAGAAAGAGCCGTGGTGTGCGTTTTCGCCGGAAAACGCGTTTTCGGCCGAAAACGTGTACGTTTGCACTTCCCCGCCACAGGGAAGCTGCTAGCCGGGAATTCTCTGCCTGGTTCTACCCGCTGCCCGGAACGCTACGCAGGGCAAAAGCGGTTCTCGTCCTCCGTGCTTGCTTTTTCTCAGAAAGAGCCGTGGTGTGCGTTTTCGCCGGAAAACGCGTTTTCGGCCGAAAACGTGTACGTTTGCACTTCCCCGCCACAGGGAAGCTGCTAGCCGGGAATTCTCTGCCTGGTTCTACCCGCTGCCCGGAACGCTACGCAGGGCAAAAGCGGTTCTCGTCCTCCGTGCTTGCTTTTTCTCAGAAAGAGCCGTGGTGTGCGTTTTCGCCGGAAAACGCGTTTTCGGCCGAAAACGTGTACGTTTGCACTTCCCCGCCACAGGGAAGCTGCTAGCCGGGAATTCTCTGCCTGGTTCTACCCGCTGCCCGGAACGCTACGCAGGGCAAAAGCGGTTCTCGTCCTCCGTGCTTGCTTTTTCTCAGAAAGAGCCGTGGTGCGCGTTTTCGCCGGAAAAGGCGTTTTCGGCCGAAAACGTGTACGTTTGCACTTCCCCGACACAGGGAAGCTGCTAGCCGGGAATTCTCTGCCTGGTTCTACCCGCTGCCCGGAACGCTACGCAGGGCAAAAGCGGTTCTCGTCCTCCGTGCTTGCTTTTTCTCAGAAAGAGCCGTGGTGTGCGTTTTCGCCGGAAAACGCGTTTTCGGCCGAAACGTGTACGTTTGCACTTCCCCGCCACAGGGAAGCTGCTAGCCGGGAATTCTCTGCCTGGTTCTACCCGCTGCCCGGAACGCTACGCAGGGCAAAAGCGGTTCTCGTCCTCCGTGCTTGCTTTTTCTCAGAAAGAGCCGTGGTGTGCGTTTTCGCCGGAAAACGCGTTTTCGGCCGAAAACGTGTACGTTTGCACTTCCCCGCCACAGGGAAGCTGCTAGCCGGGAATTCTCTGCCTGGTTCTACCCGCTGCCCGGAACGCTACGCAGGGCAAAAGCGGTTCTCGTCCTCCGTGCTTGCTTTTTCTCAGAAAGAGCCGTGGTGTGCGTTTTCGCCGGAAAACGCGTTTTCGGCCGAAAACGTGTACGTTTGCACTTCCCCGCCACAGGGAAGCTGCTAGCCGGGAATTCTCTGCCTGGTTCTAGCCGCTGCCCGGAACGCTACGCAGGGCAAAAGCGGTTCTCGTCCTCCGTGCTTGCTTTTTCTCAGAAAGAGCCGTAGGTGTGCGATTTCGCCGGAAAACGCGTTTTCGGCCGAAAACGTGTACGTTTGCACTTCCCCGCCACAGGGAAGCTGCTAGCCGGGAATTCTCTGCCTGGTTCTACCCGCTGCCCGGAACGCTACGCAGGGCAAAAGCGGTTCTCGTCCTCCGTGCTTGCTTTTTCTCAGAAAGAGCCGTGGTGTGCGATTTTCGCCGGAAAACGCGTTTTCGGCCGAAAACGTGTACGTTTGCACTTCCCCGCCACAGGGAAGCTGCTAGCCGGGAATTCTCTGCCTGGTTCTACCCGCTGCCCGGAACGCTACGCAGGGCAAAAGCGGTTCTCGTCCTCCGTGCTTGCTTTTTCTCAGAAAGAGCCGTGGTGTGCGATTTCGCCGGAAAACGCGTTTTCGGCCGAAAACGTGTACGTTTGCACTTCCCCGCCACAGGGAAGCTGCTAGCCGGGAATTCTCTGCCTGGTTCTACCCGCTGCCCGGAACGCTACGCAGGGCAAAAGCGGTTCTCGTCCTCCGTGCTTGCTTTTTCTCAGAAAGAGCCGTGGTGTGCGTTTTCGCCGGAAAACGCGTTTTCGGCCGAAAACGTGTACGTTTGCACTTCCCCGCCACAGGGAAGCTGCTAGCCGGGAATTCTCTGCCTGGTTCTACCCGCTGCCCGGAACGCTACGCAGGGCAAAAGCGGTTCTCGTCCTCCGTGCTTGCTTTTTCTCAGAAAGAGCCGTGGTGTGCGTTTTCGCCGGAAAACGCGTTTTCGGCCGAAAACGTGTACGTTTGCACTTCCCCGCCACAGGGAAGCTGCTAGCCGGGAATTCTCTGCCTGGTTCTACCCGCTGCCCGGAACGCTACGCAGGGCAAAAGCGGTTCTCGTCCTCCGTGCTTGCTTTTTCTCAGAAAGAGCCGTGGTGTGCGTTTTCGCCGGAAAACGCGTTTTCGGCCGAAAACGTGTACGTTTGCACTTCCCCGCCACAGGGAAGCTGCTAGCCGGGAATTCTCTGCCTGGTTCTAGCCGCTGCCCGGAACGCTACGCAGGGCAAAAGCGGTTCTCGTCCTCCGTGCTTGCTTTTTCTCAGAAAGAGCCGTGGTGTGCGTTTTCGCCGGAAAACGCGTTTTCGGCCGAAAACGTGTACGTTTGCACTTCCCCGCCACAGGGAAGCTGCTAGCCGGGAATTCTCTGCCTGGTTCCACCCGCTGCCCGGAACGCTACGCAGGGCAAAAGCGGTTCTCGTCCTCCGTGCTTGCTTTTTCTCAGAAAGAGCCGTGGTGTGCGTTTTCGCCGGAAAACGCGTTTTCGGCCGAAAACGTGTACGTTTGCACTTCCCCGCCACAGGGAAGCTGCTAGCCGGGAATTCTCTGCCTGGTTCTACCCGCTGCCCGGAACGCTACGCAGGGCAAAAGCGGTTCTCGTCCTCCGTGCTTGCTTTTTCTCAGAAAGAGCCGTGGTGTGCGTTTTCGCCGGAAAACGCGTTTTCGGCCGAAAACGTGTACGTTTGCACTTCCCCGCCACAGGGAAGCTGCTAGCCGGGAATTCTCTGCCTGGTTCTACCCGCTGCCCGGAACGCTACGCAGGGCAAAAGCGGTTCTCGTCCTCCGTGCTTGCTTTTTCTCAGAAAGAGCCGTGGTGTGAGTTTTCGCCGGAAAACGCGTTTTCGGCCGAAAACGTGTACGTTTGCACTTCCCCGCCACAGGGAAGCTGCTAGCCGGGAATTCTCTGCCTGGTTCTACCCGCTGCCCGGAACGCTACGCAGGGCAAAAGCGGTTCTCGTCCTCCGTGCTTGCTTTTTCTCAGAAAGAGCCGTAGTGTGCGATTTCGCCGGAAAACGCGTTTTCGGCCGAAAACGTGTACGTTTGCACTTCCCCGCCACAGGGAAGCTGCTAGCCGGGAATTCTCTGCCTGGTTCTACCCGCTGCCCGGAACGCTACGCAGGGCAAAAGCGGTTCTCGTCCTCCGTGCTTGCTTTTTCTCAGAAAGACCCGTGGTGCGCGTTTTCGCCGGAAAACGCGTTTTCGGCCGAAAACGTGTACGTTTGCACTTCCCCGACACAGGGAAGCTGCTAGCCGGGAATTCTCTGCCTGGTTCTACCCGCTGCCCGGAACGCTACGCAGGGCAAAAGCGGTTCTCGTCCTCCGTGCTTGCTTTTTCTCAGAAAGAGCCGTGGTGTGCGTTTTCGCCGGAAAACGCGTTTTCGGCCGGAAACGTGTACGTTTGCACTTCCCCGCCACAGGGAAGCTGCTAGCCGGGAATTCTCTGCCTGGTTCTACCCGCTGCCCGGAACGCTACGCAGGGCAAAAGCGGTTCTCGTCCTCCGTGCTTGCTTTTTCTCAGAAAGAGCCGTGGTGTGCGTTTTCCGCCGGAAACGCGTTTTCGGCCGAAAACGTGTACGTTTGCACTTCCCCGCCACAGGGAAGCTGCTAGCCGGGAATTCTCTGCCTGGTTCTACCCGCTGCCCGGAACGCTACGCAGGGCAAAAGCGGTTCTCGTCCTCCGTGCTTGCTTTTTCTCAGAAAGAGCCGTGGTGTGCGTTTTCGCCGGAAAACGCGTTTTCGGCCGAAAACGTGTACGTTTGCACTTCCCCGCCACAGGGAAGCTGCTAGCCGGGAATTCTCTGCCTGGTTCTACCCGCTGCCCGGAACGCTACGCAGGGCAAAAGCGGTTCTCGTCCTCCGTGCTTGCTTTTTCTCAGAAAGAGCCGTGGTGTGCGTTTTCGCCGGAAAACGCGTTTTCGGCCGAAAACGTGTACGTTTGCACTTCCCCGCCACAGGGAAGCTGCTAGCCGGGAATTCTCTGCCTGGTTCTACCCGCTGCCCGGAACGCTACGCAGGGCAAAAGCGGTTCTCGTCCTCCGTGCTTGCTTTTTCTCAGAAAGAGCCGTGGTGTGCGTTTTCGCCGGAAAACGCGTTTTCGGCCGAAAACGTGTACGTTTGCACTTCCCCGCCACAGGGAAGCTGCTAGCCGGGAATTCTCTGCCTGGTTCTACCCGCTGCCCGGAACGCTACGCAGGGCAAAAGCGGTTCTCGTCCTCCGTGCTTGCTTTTTCTCAGAAAGAGCCGTGGTGTGCGTTTTCGCCGGAAAACGCGTTTTCGGCCGAAAACGTGTACGTTTGCACTTCCCCGCCACAGGGAAGCTGCTAGCCGGGAATTCTCTGCCTGGTTCTACCCGCTGCCCGGAACGCTACGCAGGGCAAAAGCGGTTCTCGTCCTCCGTGCTTGCTTTTTCTCAGAAAGAGCCGTGGTGTGCGTTTTCGCCGGAAAACGCGTTTTCGGCCGAAAACGTGTACGTTTGCACTTCCCCGCCACAGGGAAGCTGCTAGCCGGGAATTCTCTGCCTGGTTCTACCCGCTGCCCGGAACGCTACGCAGGGCAAAAGCGGTTCTCGTCCTCCGTGCTTGCTTTTTCTCAGAAAGAGCCGTGGTGTGCGTTTTCGCCGGAAAACGCGTTTTCGGCCGAAAACGTGTACGTTTGCACTTCCCCGCCACAGGGAAGCTGCTAGCCGGGAATTCTCTGCCTGGTTCTACCCGCTGCCCGGAACGCTACGCAGGGCAAAAGCGGTTCTCGTCCTCCGTGCTTGCTTTTTCTCAGAAAGAGCCGTGGTGTGCGTTTTCGCCGGAAAACGCGTTTTCGGCCGAAAACGTGTACGTTTGCACTTCCCCGCCACAGGGAAGCTGCTAGCCGGGAATTCTCTGCCTGGTTCTACCCGCTGCCCGGAACGCTACGCAGGGCAAAAGCGGTTCTCGTCCTCCGTGCTTGCTTTTTCTCAGAAAGAGCCGTGGTGTGCGTTTTCGCCGGAAAACGCGTTTTCGGCCGAAAACGTGTACGTTTGCACTTCCCCGCCACAGGGAAGCTGCTAGCCGGGAATTCTCTGCCTGGTTCTACCCGCTGCCCGGAACGCTACGCAGGGCAAAAGCGGTTCTCGTCCTCCGTGCTTGCTTTTTCTCAGAAAGAGCCGTGGTGTGCGTTTTCGCATATCGGAAAACGCGTTTTCGGCCGAAAACGTGTACGTTTGCACTTCCCCGCCACAGGGAAGCTGCTAGCCGGGAATTCTCTGCCTGGTTCTACCCGCTGCCCGGAACGCTACGCAGGGCAAAAGCGGTTCTCGTCCTCCGTGCTTGCTTTTTCTCAGAAAGAGCCGTGGTGTGCGTTTTCGCCGGAAAACGCGTTTTCGGCCGAAAACGTGTACGTTTGCACTTCCCCGCCACAGGGAAGCTGCTAGCCGGGAATTCTCTGCCTGGTTCTACCCGCTGCCCGGAACGCTACGCAGGGCAAAAGCGGTTCTCGTCCTCCGTGCTTGCTTTTTCTCAGAAAGAGCCGTGGTGTGCGTTTTCGCAAACGCGTTTTCGGCCGAAAACGTGTACGTTTGCACTTCCCCGCCACAGGGAAGCTGCTAGCCGGGAATTCTCTGCCTGGTTCTACCCGCTGCCCGGAACGCTACGCAGGGCAAAAGCGGTTCTCGTCCTCCGTGCTTGCTTTTTCTCAGAAAGAGCCGTGGTGTGCGTTTTCGCCGGAAAACGCGTTTTCGGCCGAAAACGTGTACGTTTGCACTTCCCCGCCACAGGGAAGCTGCTAGCCGGGAATTCTCTGCCTGGTTCTACCCGCTGCCCGGAACGCTACGCAGGGCAAAAGCGGTTCTCGTCCTCCGTGCTTGCTTTTTCTCAGAAAGAGCCGTGGTGTGCGTTTTCGCCGGAAAACGCGTTTTCGGCCGAAAACGTGTACGTTTGCACTTCCCCGCCACAGGGAAGCTGCTAGCCGGGAATTCTCTGCCTGGTTCTACCCGCTGCCCGGAACGCTACGCAGGGCAAAAGCGGTTCTCGTCCTCCGTGCTTGCTTTTTCTCAGAAAGAGCCGTGGTGTGCGTTTTCGCCGGAAAACGCGTTTTCGGCCGAAAACGTGTACGTTTGCACTTCCCCGCCACAGGGAAGCTGCTAGCCGGGAATTCTCTGCCTGGTTCTACCCGCTGCCCGGAACGCTACGCAGGGCAAAAGCGGTTCTCGTCCTCCGTGCTTGCTTTTTCTCAGAAAGAGCCGTGGTGTGCGTTTTCGCCGGAAAACGCGTTTTCGGCCGAAAACGTGTACGTTTGCACTTCCCCGCCACAGGGAAGCTGCTAGCCGGGAATTCTCTGCCTGGTTCTACCCGCTGCCCGGAACGCTACGCAGGGCAAAAGCGGTTCTCGTCCTCCGTGCTTGCTTTTTCTCAGAAAGAGCCGTGGTGTGCGTTTTCGCCGGAAAACGCGTTTTCGGCCGAAAACGTGTACGTTTGCACTTCCCCGCCACAGGGAAGCTGCTAGCCGGGAATTCTCTGCCTGGTTCTACCCGCTGCCCGGAACGCTACGCAGGGCAAAAGCGGTTCTCGTCCTCCGTGCTTGCTTTTTCTCAGAAAGAGCCGTGGTGTGCGTTTTCGCCGGAAAACGCGTTTTCGGCCGAAAACGTGTACGTTTGCACTTCCCCGCCACAGGGAAGCTGCTAGCCGGTAATTCTCTGCCTGGTTCTACCCGCTGCCCGGAACGCTACGCAGGGCAAAAGCGGTTCTCGTCCTCCGTGCTTGCTTTTTCTCAGAAAGAGCCGTGGTGTGCGTTTTCGCCGGAAAACGCGTTTTCGGCCGAAAACGTGTACGTTTGCACTTCCCCGCCACAGGGAAGCCGCTAGCCGGGAATTCTCTGCCTGGTTCTACCCGCTGCCCGGAACGCTACGCAGGGCAAAAGCGGTTCTCGTCCTCCGTGCTTGCTTTTTCTCAGAAAGAGCCGTGGTGTGCGTTTTGGCCGGAAAACGCGTTTCGGCCGAAAACGTGTACGTTTGCACTTCCCCGCCACAGGGAAGCTGCTAGCCGGGAATTCTCTGCCTGGTTCTACCCGCTGCCCGGAACGCTACGCAGGGCAAAAGCGGTTCTCGTCCTCCGTGCTTGCTTTTTCTCAGAAAGAGCCGTGGTGTGCGTTTTCGCCGGAAAACGCGTTTTCGGCCGAAAACGTGTACGTTTGCACTTCCCCGCCACAGGGAAGCCGCTAACCGGGAATTCTCTGCCTGGTTCTACCCGCTGCCCGGAACGCTACGCAGGGCAAAAGCGGTTCTCGTCCTCCGTGCTTGCTTTTTCTCAGAAAGAGCCGTGGTGTGCGTTTTCGCCGGAAAACGCGTTTTCGGCCGAAAACGTGTACGTTTGCACTTCCCCGCCACAGGGAAGCCGCTAGCCGGGAATTCTCTGCCTGGTTCTACCCGCTGCCCGGAACGCTACGCAGGGCAAAAGCGGTTCTCGTCCTCCGTGCTTGCTTTTTCTCAGAAAGAGCCGTGGTGTGCGTTTTCGCCGGAAAACGCGTTTTCGGCCGAAAACGTGTACGTTTGCACTTCCCCGCCACAGGGAAGCTGCTAGCCGGGAATTCTCTGCCTGGTTCTACCCGCTGCCCGGAACGCTACGCAGGGCAAAAGCGGTTCTCGTCCTCCGTGCTTGCTTTTTTCTCAGAAAGAGCCGTGGTGTGCGTTTTCGCCGGAAAACGCGTTTTCGGCCGAAATCGTGTACGTTTGCACTTCCCCGCCACAGGGAAGCTGCTAGCCGGGAATTCTCTGCCTGGTTCTACCCGCTGCCCGGAACGCTACGCAGGGCAAAAGCGATTCTCGTCCTCCGTGCTTGCTTTTTCTCAGAAAGAGCCGTGGTGTGCGTTTTCGCCGGAAAACGCGTTTTCGGCCGAAAACGTGTACGTTTGCATTTCCCCGCCACAGGGAAGCTGCTAGCCGGGAATTCTCTGCCTGGTTCTACCCGCTGCCCGGAACGCTACGCAGGGCAAAAGCGGTTCTCGTCCTCCGTGCTTGCTTTTCTCAGAAAGAGCCGTGGTGTGCGTTTTCGCCGGAAAACGCGTTTTCGGCCGAAAACGTGTACGTTTGCACTTCCCCGCCACAGGGAAGCTGCTTGCCGGGAATTCTCTGCCTGGTTCTACCCGCTGCCCGGAACGCTACGCAGGGCAAAAGCGGTTCTCGTCCTCCGTGCTTGCTTTTTCTCAGAAAGAGCCGTGGTGTGCGTTTTCGCCGGAAAACGCGTTTTCGGCCGAAAACGTGTACGTTTGCACTTCCCCGCCACAGGGAAGCTGCTAGCCGGGAATTCTCTGCCTGGTTCTACCCGCTGCCCGGAACGCTACGCAGGGCAAAAGCGGTTCTCGTCCTCCGTGCTTGCTTTTTCTCAGAAAGAGCCGTGGTGTGCGTTTTCGCCGGAAAACGCGTTTTCGGCCGAAAACGTGTACGTTTGCACTTCCCCGCCACAGGGAAGCTGCTAGCCGGGAATTCTCTGCCTGGTTCTACCCGCTGCCCGGAACGCTACGCAGGGCAAAAGCGGTTCTCGTCCTCCGTGCTTGCTTTTTCTCAGAAAGAGCCGTGGTGTGCGTTTTCGCCGGAAAACGCGTTTTCGGCCGAAAACGTGTACGTTTGCACTTCCCCGCCACAGGGAAGCTGCTAGCCGGGAATTCTCTGCCTGGTTCTACCCGCTGCCCGGAACGCTACGCAGGGCAAAAGCGGTTCTCGTCCTCCGTGCTTGCTTTTTCTCAGAAAGAGCCGTGGTGTGCGTTTTCGCCGGAAAACGCGTTTTCGGCCGAAAACGTGTACGTTTGCACTTCCCCGCCACAGGGAAGCTGCTAGCCGGGAATTCTCTGCCTGGTTCTACCCGCTGCCCGGAACGCTACGCAGGGCAAAAGCGGTTCTCGTCCTCCGTGCTTGCTTTTTCTCAGAAAGAGCCGTGGTGTGCGTTTTCGCCGGAAAACGCGTTTTCGGCCGAAAACGTGTACGTTTGCACTTCCCCGCGACAGGGAAGTTGCTAGCCGGGAATTCTCTGCCTGGTTCTACCCGCTGCCCGGAACGCTACGCAGGGCAAAAGCGGTTCTCGTCCTCCGTGCTTGCTTTTTCTCAGAAAGAGCCGTGGTGTGCGTTTTCGCCGGAAAACGCGTTTTCGGCCGAAAACGTGTACGTTTGCACTTCCCCGCCACAGGGAAGTTGCTAGCCGGGAATTCTCTGCCTGGTTCTACCCGCTGCCCGGAACGCTACGCAGGGCAAAAGCGGTTCTCGTCCTCCGTGCTTGCTTTTTCACAGAAAGAGCCGTGGTGTGCGTTTTCGCCGGAAAACGCGTTTTCGGCCGAAAACGTGTACGTTTGCACTTCCCCGCCACAGGGAAGCTGCTAGCCGGGAATTCTCTGCCTGGTTCTACCCGCTGCCCGGAACGCTACGCAGGGCAAAAGCGGTTCTCGTCCTCCGTGCTTGCTTTTCCTCAGAAAGAGCCGTGGTGTGCGTTTTCGCCGGAAAACGCGTTTTCGGCCGAAAACGTGTACGTTTGCACTTCCCCGCCACAGGGAAGCTGCTAGCCGGGAATTCTCTGCCTGGTTCTACCCGCTGCCCGGAACGCTACGCAGGGCAAAAGCGGTTCTCGTCCTCCGTGCTTGCTTTTTCTCAGAAAGAGCCGTGGTGTGCCTTTTCGCTGGAAAACGCGTTTTCGGCCGAAAACGTGTACGTTTGCACTTCCCCGCCACAGGGAAGCTGCTAGCCGGGAATTCTCTGCCTGGTTCTACCCGCTGCCCGGAACGCTACGCAGGGCAAAAGCGGTTCTCGTCCTCCGTGCTTGCTTTTTCTCAGAAAGAGCCGTGGTGTGCGTTTTCGCCGGAAAACGCGTTTTCGGCCGAAAACGTGTACGTTTGCACTTCCCCGCCACAGGGAAGTTGCTAGCCGGGAATTCTCTGCCTGGTTCTACCCGCTGCCCGGAACGCTACGCAGGGCAAAAGCGGTTCTCGTCCTCCGTGCTTGCTTTTTCTCAGAAAGAGCCGTGGTGTGCGTTTTCGCCGGAAAACGCGTTTTCGGCCGAAAACGTGTACGTTTGCACTTCCCCGCCACAGGGAAGCTGCTAGCCGGGAATTCTCTGCCTGGTTCTACCCGCTGCCCGGAACGCTACGCAGGGCAAAAGCGGTTCTCGTCCTCCGTGCTTGCTTTTTCTCAGAAAGAGCCGTGGTGTGCGTTTTCGCCGGAAAACGCGTTTTCGGCCGAAAACGTGTACGTTTGCACTTCCCCGCCACAGGGAAGCTGCTAGCCGGGAATTCTCTGCCTGGTTCTACCCGCTGCCCGGAACGCTACGCAGGGCAAAAGCGGTTCTCGTCCTCCGTGCTTGCTTTTTCTCAGAAAGAGCCGTGGTGTGCGTTTTGGCCGGAAAACGCGTTTTCGGCCGAAAACGTGTACGTTTGCACTTCCCCGCCACAGGGAAGCTGCTAGCCGGGAATTCTCTGCCTGGTTCTACCCGCTGCCCGGAACGCTACGCAGGGCAAAAGCGGTTCTCGTCCTCCGTGCTTGCTTTTTCTCAGAAAGAGCCGTGGTGTGCGTTTTGGCCGGAAAACGCGTTTTCGGCCGAAAACGTGTACGTTTGCACTTCCCCGCCACAGGGAAGCTGCTAGCCGGGAATTCTCTGCCTGGTTCTACCCGCTGCCCGGAACGCTACGCAGGGCAAAAGCGGTTCTCGTCCTCCGTGCTTGCTTTTTCTCAGAAAGAGCCGTGGTGTGCGTTTTCGCCGGAAAACGCGTTTTCGGCCGAAAACGTGTACGTTTGCACTTTCCCGCCACAGGGAAGCCGCTAGCCGGGAATTCTCTGCCTGGTTCTACCCGCTGCCCGGAACGCTACGCAGGGCAAAAGCGGTTCTCGTCCTCCGTGCTTGCTTTTTCTCAGAAAGAGCCGTGGTGTGCGTTTTCGCCGGAAAACGCGTTTTCGGCCGAAAACGTGTACGTTTGCACTTCCCCGCCACAGGGAAGCTGCTAGCCGGGAATTCTCTGCCTGGTTCTACCCGCTGCCCGGAACGCTACGCAGGGCAAAAGCGGTTCTCGTCCTCCGTGCTTGCTTTTTCTCAGAAAGAGCCGTGGTGTGCGTTTTCGCCGGAAAACGCGTTTTCGGCCGAAAACGTGTACGTTTGCACTTCCCCGCCACAGGGAAGCTGCTAGCCGGGAATTCTCTGCCTGGTTCTACCCGCTGCCCGGAACGCTACGCAGGGCAAAAGCGGTTCTCGTCCTCCGTGCTTGCTTTTTCTCAGAAAGAGCCGTGGTGTGCGTTTTCGCCGGAAAACGCGTTTTCGGCCGAAAACGTGTACGTTTGCACTTCCCCGCCACAGGGAAGCTGCTAGCCGGGAATTCTCTGCCTGGTTCCACCCGCTGCCCGGAACGCTACGCAGGGCAAAAGCGGTTCTCGTCCTCCGTGCTTGCTTTTTCTCAGAAAGAGCCGTGGTGTGCGTTTTCGCCGGAAAACGCGTTTTCGGCCGAAAACGTGTACGTTTGCACTTCCCCGCCACAGGGAAGCTGCTAGCCGGGAATTCTCTGCCTGGTTCTACCCGCTGCCCGGAACGCTACGCAGGGCAAAAGCGGTTCTCGTCCTCCGTGCTTGCTTTTTCTCAGAAAGAGCCGTGGTGTGCGTTTTCGCCGGAAAACGCGTTTTCGGCCGAAAACGTGTACGTTTGCACTTTCCCGCCACAGGGAAGCTGCTAGCCGGAAATTCTCTGCCTGGTTCTACCCGCTGCCCGGAACGCTACGCAGGGCAAAAGCGGTTCTCGTCCTCCGTGCTTGCTTTTTCTCAGAAAGAGCCGTGGTGTGCGTTTTCGCCGGAAAACGCGTTTTCGGCCGAAAACGTGTACGTTTGCACTTCCCCGCCACAGGGAAGCTGCTAGCCGGGAATTCTCTGCCTGGTTCTACCCGCTGCCCGGAACGCTACGCAGGGCAAAAGCGGTTCTCGTCCTCCGTGCTTGCTTTTTCACAGAAAGAGCCGTGGTGTGCGTTTTGGCCGGAAAACGCGTTTTCGGCCGAAAACGTGTACGTTTGCACTTCCCCGCCACAGGGAAGCTGCTAGCCGGGAATTCTCTGCCTGGTTCTACCCGCTGCCCGGAACGCTACGCAGGGCAAAAGCGGTTCTCGTCCTCCGTGCTTGCTTTTTCTCAGAAAGAGCCGTGGTGTGCGTTTTCGCCGGAAAACGCGTTTTCGGCAGAAAACGTGTACGTTTGCACTTCCCCGCCACAGGGAAGCTGCTAGCCGGGAATTCTCTGCCTGGTTCTACCCGCTGCCCGGAACGCTACGCAGGGCAAAAGCGGTTCTCGTCCTCCGTGCTTGCTTTTTCTCAGAAAGAGCCGTGGTGTGCGTTTTGGCCGGAAAACGCGTTTTCGGCCGAAAACGTGTACGTTTGCACTTCCCCGCCACAGGGAAGCTGCTAGCCGGGAATTCTCTGCCTGGTTCTACCCGCTGCCCGGAACGCTACGCAGGGCAAAAGCGGTTCTCGTCCTCCGTGCTTGCTTTTTCTCAGAAAGAGCCGTGGTGTGCGTTTTGGCCGGAAAACGCGTTTTCGGCCGAAAACGTGTACGTTTGCACTTCCCCGCCACAGGGAAGCTGCTAGCCGGGAATTCTCTGCCTGGTTCTACCCGCTGCCCGGAACGCTACGCAGGGCAAAAGCGGTTCTCGTCCTCCGTGCTTGCTTTTTCTCAGAAAGAGCCGTGGTGTGCGTTTTCGCCGGAAAACGCGTTTTCGGCCGAAAACGTGTACGTTTGCACTTCCCCGCCACAGGGAAGCTGCTAGCCGGGAATTCTCTGCCTGGTTCTACCCGCTGCCCGGAACGCTACGCAGGGCAAAAGCGGTTCTCGTCCTCCGTGCTTGCTTTTTCTCAGAAAGAGCCGTGGTGTGCGTTTTCGCCGGAAAACGCGTTTTCGGCCGAAAACGTGTACGTTTGCACTTCCCCGCCACAGGGAAGCTGCTAGCCGGGAATTCTCTGCCTGGTTCTACCCGCTGCCCGGAACGCTACGCAGGGCAAAAGCGGTTCTCGTCCTCCGTGCTTGCTTTTTCTCAGAAAGAGCCGTGGTGTGCGTTTTCGCCGGAAAACGCGTTTTCGGCCGAAAACGTGTACGTTTGCACTTCCCCGCCACAGGGAAGCTGCTAGCCGGGAATTCTCTGCCTGGTTCTACCCGCTGCCCGGAACGCTACGCAGGGCAAAAGCGGTTCTCGTCCTCCGTGCTTGCTTTTTCTCAGAAAGAGCCGTGGTGTGCGTTTTCGCCGGAAAACGCGTTTTCGGCCGAAAACGTGTACGTGTGCACTTCCCCGCAACAGGGAAGCTGCTAGCCGGGAATTCTCTGCCTGGTTCTACCCGCTGCCAGGAACGCTACACAGGGCAAAAGCGGTTAACGTCCTCCGTGCTTGCTTTTCCTCAGAAAGAGCCGTGGTGTGCGTTTTGGCCGGAAAACGCGTTTTCGGCCGAAAACGTGTACGTTTGCACTTCCCCGCCACAGGGAAGCTGCTAGCCGGGAATTCTCTGCCTGGTTCTACCCGCTGCCCGGAACGCTACGCAGGGCAAAAGCGGTTCTCGTCCTCCGTGCTTGCTTTTTCACAGAAAGAGCCGTGGTGTGCCTTTTTGCTGGAAAACGCGTTTTCGCCGAAAAAGTGTACGTTTGCACTTCCCCGCAACAGGGAAGCTGCTAGCCGGGAATTCTCTGCCTGGTTCTACCCGCTGCCCGGAACGCTACGCAGGGCAAAAGCGGTTCTCGTCCTCCGTGCTTGCTTTTCCTCAGAAAGAGCCGTGGTGTGCGTTTTGGCCGGAAAACGCGTTTTCGGCCGAAAACGTGTACGTTTGCACTTCCCCGGCACAGGGAAGCTGCTAGCCGGGAATTCTCTGCCTGGTTCTACCCGCTGCCCGGAACGCTACGCAGGGCAAAAGCGGTTCTCGTCCTCCGTGCTTGCTTTTTCACAGAAAGAGCCGTGGTGTGCCTTTTCGCTGGAAAACGCGTTTTCGGCCGAAAAAGTGTACGTTTGCACTTCCCCGCCACAGGGAAGCTGCTAGCCGGGAATTCTCTGCCTGGTTCTACCCGCTGCCCGGAACGCTACGCAGGGCAAAAGCGGTTCTCGTTCTCTGTGCTTGCTTTTTCTCAGAAAGAGCCATGGTGTGCGTTTTGGCCGGAAAACGCGTTTTCGGCCGAAAACGTGTACGTTTGCACTTCCCCGCCACAGGGAAGCTGCTAGCCGGGAATTCTCTGCCTGTTTCTACCCGCTGCCCGGAACGCTACGCAGGGCAAAAGCGGTTCTCGTCCTCCGTGCTTGCTTTTCCTCAGAAAGAGCCGTGGTGTGCGTTTTCGCCGGAAAACGCGTTTTCGGCCGAAAACGTGTACGTTTGCACTTCCCCGCCACAGGGAAGCTGCTAGCCGGGAATTCTCTGCCTGGTTCTACCCGCTGCCCGGAACGCTACGCAGGGCAAAAGTGGTTCTCGTCCTTCGTGCTTGCTTTTTCTCATAAGAGCCGTGGTGTGCGTTTTCGCCGGAAAACGCGTTTTCGGCCGAAAACGTGTACGTTTGCACTTCCCCGCCACAGGGAAGCTGCTAGCCGGGAATTCTCTGCCTGGTTCTACCCGCTGCCCGGAACGCTACGCAGGGCAAAAGCGGTTCTCGTCCTCCGTGCTTGCTTTTTCTCAGAAAGAGCCGTGGTGTGCGTTTTCGCCGGAAAACGCGTTTTCGGCCGAAAACGTGTACGTTTGCACTTCCCCGCCACAGGGAAGCTGCTAGCCGGGAATTCTCTGCCTGGTTCTACCCGCTGCCCGGAACGCTACGCAGGGCAAAAGCGGTTCTCGTCCTCCGTGCTTGCTTTTTCTCAGAAAGAGCCGTGGTGTGCGTTTTCGCCGGAAAACGCGTTTTCGGCCGAAAACGTGTACGTTTGCACTTCCCCGCCACAGGGAAGCTGCTAGCCGGGAATTCTCTGCCTGGTTCTACCCGCTGCCCGGAACGCTACGCAGGGCAAAAGCGGTTCTCGTCCTCCGTGCTTGCTTTTTATCAGAAAGAGCCGTGGTGTGCGTTTTCGCCGGAAAACGCGTTTTCGGCCGAAAACGTGTACGTTTGCACTTCCCCGCCACAGGGAAGCTGCTAGCCGGGAATTCTCTGCCTGGTTCTACCCGCTGCCCGGAACGCTACGCAGGGCAAAAGCGGTTCTCGTCCTCCGTGCTTGCTTTTTCTCAGAAAGAGCCGTGGTGTGCGTTTTCGCCGGAAAACGCGTTTTCGGCCGAAAACGTGTACGTTTGCACTTCCCCGCCACAGGGAAGCTGCTAGCCGGGAATTCTCTGCCTGGTTCTACCCGCTGCCCGGAACGCTACGCAGGGCAAAAGCGGTTCTCGTCCTCCGTGCTTGCTTTTTCTCAGAAAGAGCCGTGGTGTGCGTTTTCGCCGGAAAACGCGTTTTCGGCCGAAAACGTGTACGTTTGCACTTCCCCGCCACAGGGAAGCTGCTAGCCGGGAATTCTCTGCCTGGTTCTACCCGCTGCCCGGAACGCTACGCAGGGCAAAAGCGGTTCTCGTCCTCCGTGCTTGCTTTTTCTCAGAAAGAGCCGTGGTGTGCTTTTTGGCCGCAAAACGCGTTTTCGGCCGAAAACGTGTACCTTTGCACTTCCCCGCCACAGGGAAGCTGCTAGCCGGTAATTCTCTGCCTGGTTCTACCCGCTGCCCGGAACGCTACGCAGGGCAAAAGCGGTTCTCGTCCTCCGTGCTTGCTTTTTCTCAGAAAGAGCTGTGGTGTGCGTTTTCGCCGGAAAACGCGTTTTCGGCCGAAAACGTGTACCTTTGCACTTCCCCGCCACAGGGAAGCTGCTAGCCGGGAATTCTCTGCCTGGTTCTACCCGCTGCCCGGAACGCTACGCAGGGCAAAAGCGGTTCTCGTCCTCCGTGCTTGCTTTTTCTCAGAAAGAGCCGTGGTGTGCGTTTTCGCCGGAAAACGCGTTTTCGGCCGAAAACGTGTACGTTTGCACTTCCCCGGCACAGGGAAGCTGCTAGCCGGGAATTCTCTGCCTGGTTCTACCCGCTGCCCGGAACGCTACGCAGGGCAAAAGCGGTTCTCGTCCTCCGTGCTTGCTTTTTCACAGAAAGAGCCGTGGTGTGCCTTTTCGCTGGAAAACGCGTTTTCGGCCGAAAAAGTGTACGTTTGCACTTCCCCGCCACAGGGAAGCTGCTAGCCGGGAATTCTCTGCCTGGTTCTACCCGCTGCCCGGAACGCTACGCAGGGCAAAAGCGGTTCTCGTTCTCTGTGCTTGCTTTTTCTCAGAAAGAGCCATGGTGTGCGTTTTGGCCGGAAAACGCGTTTTCGGCCGAAAACGTGTACGTTTGCACTTCCCCGGCACAGGGAAGCTGCTAGCCGGGAATTCTCTGCCTGGTTCTACCCGCTGCCCGGAACGCTACGCAGGGCAAAAGCGGTTCTCGTCCTCCGTGCTTGCTTTTCCTCAGAAAGAGCCGTGGTGTGCGTTTTCTCCGGAAAACGCGTTTTCGGCCGAAAACGTGTACGTTTGCACTTCCCCGCCACAGGGAAGCTGCTAGCCGGGAATTCTCTGCCTGGTTCTACCCGCTGCCCGGAACGCTACGCAGGGCTAAAGTGGTTCTCGTCCTCCGTGCTTGCTTTTTCTCATAAGAGCCGTGGTGTGTGTTTTCGCCGGAAAACGCGTTTTCGGCCGAAAACGTGTACGTTTGCACTTCCCCGCCACAGGGAAGCTGCTAGCCGGGAATTCTCTGCCTGGTTCTACCCGCTGCCCGGAACGCTACGCAGGGCAAAAGCGGTTCTCGTCCTCCGTGCTTGCTTTTTCTCAGAAAGAGCCGTGGTGTGCGTTTTCGACGGAAAACGCGTTTTCGGCCGAAAACGTGTACGTGTGCACTTCCCCGCAACAGGGAAGCTGCTAGCCGGGAATTCTCTGCCTGGTTCTACCCGCTGCCCGGAACGCTACGCAGGGCAAAAGCGGTTCTCGTCCTCCGTGCTTGCTTTTCCTCAGAAAGAGCCGTGGTGTGCGTTTTCGCCGGAAAACGAGTTTTCGGCCGAAAACGTGTACGTTTGCACTTCCCCGCCACAGGGAAGCTGCTAGCCGGGAATTCTCTGCCTGGTTCTACCCGCTGCCCGGAACGCTACGCAGGGCAAAAGCGGTTCTCGTCCTCCGTGCTTGCTTTTTCTCAGAAAGAACCGTGGTGTGCGTTTTCGCCGGAAAACGCGTTTTCGGACGAAAACGTGTACGTTTGCACTTCCCCGCCACAGGGAAGCTGCTAGCCGGGAATTCTCTGCCTGGTTCTACCCGCTGCCCGGAACGCTACGCAGGGCAAAAGCGGTTCTCGTCCTCCGTGCTTGCTTTTTCTCAGAAAGAGCCGTGGTGTGCGTTTTGGCCGGAAAACGCGTTTTCGGCCGAAAACGTGTACGTTTGCACTTCCCCGCCACAGGGAAGCTGCTAGCCGGGAATTCTCTGCCTGGTTCTACCCGCTGCCCGGAACGCTACGCAGGGCAAAAGCGGTTCTCGTCCTCCGTGCTTGCTTTTCCTCAGAAAGAGCCGTGGTGTGCGTTTTGGCCGGAAAACGCGTTTTCGGCCGAAAACGTGTACGTTTGCACTTCCCCGGCACAGGGAAGCTGCTAGCCGGGAATTCTCTGCCTGGTTCTACCCGCTGCCCGGAACGCTACGCAGGGCAAAAGCGGTTCTCGTCCTCCGTGCTTGCTTTTTCACAGAAAGAGCCGTGGTGTGCCTTTTCGCTGGAAAACGCGTTTTCGGCCGAAAAAGTGTACGTTTGCACTTCCCCGCCACAGGGAAGCTGCTAGCCGGGAATTCTCTGCCTGGTTCTACCCGCTGCCCGGAACGCTACGCAGGGCAAAAGCGGTTCTCGTTCTCTGTGCTTGCTTTTTCTCAGAAAGAGCCATGGTGTGCGTTTTGGCCGGAAAACGCGTTTTCGGCCGAAAACGTGTACGTTTGCACTTCCCCGGCACAGGGAAGCTGCTAGCCGGGAATTCTCTGCCTGTTTCTACCCGCTGCCCGGAACGCTACGCAGGGCAAAAGCGGTTCTCGTCCTCCGTGCTTGCTTTTCCTCAGAAAGAGCCGTGGTGTGCCTTTTCGCCGGAAAACGCGTTTTCGGCCGAAAACGTGTACGTTTGCACTTCCCCGCCACAGGGAAGCTGCTAGCCGGGAATTCTCTGCCTGGTTCTACCCGCTGCCCGGAACGCTACGCAGGGCAAAAGTGGTTCTCGTCCTTCGTGCTTGCTTTTTCTCATAAGAGCCGTGGTGTGCGTTTTCGCCGGAAAACGCGTTTTCGGCCGAAAACGTGTACGTTTGCACTTCCCCGCCACAGGGAAGCTGCTAGCCGGGAATTCTCTGCCTGGTTCTACCCGCTGCCCGGAACGCTACGCAGGGCAAAAGCGGTTCTCGTCCTCCGTGCTTGCTTTTTCTCAGAAAGAGCCGTGGTGTGCGTTTTCGACGGAAAACGCGTTTTCGGCCGAAAACGTGTACGTGTGCACTTCCCCGCAACAGGGAAGCTGCTAGCCGGGAATTCTCTGCCTGGTTCTACCCGCTGCCCGGAACGCTACGCAGGGCAAAAGCGGTTCTCGTCCTCCGTGCTTGCTTTTTCTCAGAAAGAGCCGTGGTGTGCGTTTTGGCCGGAAAACGCGTTTTCGGCCGAAAACGTGTACGTTTGCACTTCCCCGCCACAGGGAAGCTGCTAGCCGGGAATTCTCTGCCTGGTTCTACCCGCTGCCCGGAACGCTACGCAGGGCAAAAGCGGTTCTCGTCCTCCGTGCTTGCTTTTCCTCAGAAAGAGCCGTGGTGTGCGTTTTCGCCGGAAAACGCGTTTTCGGCCGAAAACGTGTACGTTTGCACTTCCCCGCCACAGGGAAGCTGCTAGCCGGGAATTCTCTGCCTGGTTCTACCCGCTGCCCGGAACGCTACGCAGGGCAAAAGCGGTTCTCGTCCTCCGTGCTTGCTTTTTCACAGAAAGAGCCGTGGTGTGCGTTTTCGCCGGAAAACGCGTTTTCGGCCGAAAACGTGTACGTTTGCACTTCCCCGCCACAGGGAAGCTGCTAGCCGGGAATTCTCTGCCTGGTTCTACCCGCTGCCCGGAACGCTACGCAGGGCAAAAGCGGTTCTCGTCCTCCGTGCTTGCTTTTTCTCAGAAAGAGCCGTGGTGTGCGTTTTCGCCGGAAAACGCGTTTTCGGCCGAAAACGTGTACGTTTGCACTTCCCCGCCACAGGGAAGCTGCTAGCCGGGAATTCTCTGCCTGGTTCTACCCGCTGCCCGGAACGCTACGCAGGGCAAAAGCGGTTCTCGTCCTCCGTGCTTGCTTTTTATCAGAAAGAGCCGTGGTGTGCGTTTTGGCCGGAAAACGCGTTTTCGGCCGAAAACGTGTACGTTTGCACTTCCCCGCCACAGGGAAGCTGCTAGCCGGGAATTCTCTGCCTGGTTCTACCCGCTGCCCGGAACGCTACGCAGGGCAAAAGCGGTTCTCGTCCTCCGTGCTTGCTTTTTCTCAGAAAGAGCCGTGGTGTGCGTTTTCGCCGGAAAACGCGTTTTCGGCCGAAAACGTGTACGTTTGCACTTCCCCGCCACAGGGAAGCTGCTAGCCGGGAATTCTCTGCCTGGTTCTACCCGCTGCCCGGAACGCTACGCAGGGCAAAAGCGGTTCTCGTCCTCCGTGCTTGCTTTTTCTCAGAAAGAGCCGTGGTGTGCGTTTTCGCCGGAAAACGCGTTTTCGGCCGAAAACGTGTACGTTTGCACTTCCCCGCCACAGGGAAGCTGCTAGCCGGGAATTCTCTGCCTGGTTCTACCCGCTGCCCGGAACGCTACGCAGGGCAAAAGCGGTTCTCGTCCTCCGTGCTTGCTTTTTCTCAGAAAGAGCCGTGGTGTGCTTTTTGGCCGCAAAACGCGTTTTCGGCCGAAAACGTGTACCTTTGCACTTCCCCGCCACAGGGAAGCTGCTAGCCGGTAATTCTCTGCCTGGTTCTACCCGCTGCCCGGAACGCTACGCAGGGCAAAAGCGGTTCTCGTCCTCCGTGCTTGCTTTTTCACAAAAAGAGCCGTGGTGTGCCTTTTCGCTGGAAAACGCGTTTTCGGCCGAAAAAGTGTACGTTTGCACTTCCCCGCCACAGGGAAGCTGCTAGCCGGGAATTCTCTGCCTGGTTCTACCCGCTGCCCGGAACGCTACGCAGGGCAAAAGCGGTTCTCGTTCTCTGTGCTTGCTTTTTCTCAGAAAGAGCCATGGTGTGCGTTTTGGCCGGAAAACGCGTTTTCGGCCGAAAACGTGTACGTTTGCACTTCCCCGGCACAGGGAAGCTGCTAGCCGGGAATTCTCTGCCTGGTTCTACCCGCTGCCCGGAACGCTACGCAGGGCAAAAGCGGTTCTCGTCCTCCGTGCTTGCTTTTCCTCAGAAAGAGCCGTGGTGTGCGTTTTCTCCGGAAAACGCGTTTTCGGCCGAAAACGTGTACGTTTGCACTTCCCCGCCACAGGGAAGCTGCTAGCCGGGAATTCTCTGCCTGGTTCTACCCGCTGCCCGGAACGCTACGCAGGGCTAAAGTGGTTCTCGTCCTCCGTGCTTGCTTTTTCTCATAAGAGCCGTGGTGTGTGTTTTCGCCGGAAAACGCGTTTTCGGCCGAAAACGTGTACCTTTGCACTTCCCCGCCACAGGGAAGCTGCTAGCCGGGAATTCTCTGCCTGGTTCTACCCGCTGCCCGGAACGCTACGCAGGGCAAAAGCGGTTCTCGTCCTCCGTGCTTGCTTTTTCTCAGAAAGAGCCGTGGTGTGCGTTTTCGCCGGAAAACGCGTTTTCGGCCGAAAACGTGTACGTTTGCACTTCCCCGCCACAGGGAAGCTGCTAGCCGGGAATTCTCTGCCTGGTTCTACCCGCTGCCCGGAACGCTACGCAGGGCAAAAGCGGTTCTCGTCCTCCGTGCTTGCTTTTTCTCAGAAAGAGCCGTGGTGTGCGTTTTCGCCGGAAAACGCGTTTTCGGCCGAAAACGTGTACGTTTGCACTTCCCCGCCACAGGGAAGCTGCTAGCCGGGAATTCTCTGCCTGGTTCTACCCGCTGCCCGGAACGCTACGCAGGGCAAAAGCGGTTCTCGTCCTCCGTGCTTGCTTTTTCTCAGAAAGAGCCGTGGTGTGCGATTTCGCCGGAAAACGCGTTTTCGGCCGAAAACGTGTACGTTTGCACTTCCCCGCCACAGGGAAGCTGCTAGCCGGGAATTCTCTGCCTGGTTCTACCCGCTGCCCGGAACGCTACGCAGGGCAAAAGCGGTTCTCGTGCTCCGTGCTTGCTTTTTCTCAGAAAGAGCCGTGGTGTGCGTTTTCGCCGGAAAACGCGTTTTCGGCCGAAAACGTGTACGTTTGCACTTCCCCGCCACAGGGAAGCTGCTAGCCGGGAATTCTCTGCCTGGTTCTACCCGCTGCCCGGAACGCTACGCAGGGCAAAAGCGGTTCTCGTCCTCCGTGCTTGCTTTTTCTCAGAAAGAGCCGTGGTGTGCGTTTTCGCCGGAAAACGCGTTTTCGGCCGAAAACGTGTACGTTTGCACTTCCCCGCCACAGGGAAGCTGCTAGCCGGGAATTCTCTGCCTGGTTCTACCCGCTGCCCGGAACGCTACGCAGGGCAAAAGCGGTTCTCGTCCTCCGTGCTTGCTTTTTCTCAGAAAGAGCCGTGGTGTGCGTTTTCGCCGGAAAACGCGTTTTCGGCCGAAAACGTGTACGTTTGCACTTCCCCGCCACAGGGAAGCTGCTAGCCGGGAATTCTCTGCCTGGTTCCACCCGCTGCCCGGAACGCTACGCAGGGCAAAAGCGGTTCTCGTCCTCCGTGCTTGCTTTTTCTCAGAAAGAGCCGTGGTGTGCGTTTTCGCCGGAAAACGCGTTTTCGGCCGAAAACGTGTACGTTTGCACTTCCCCGCCACAGGGAAGCTGCTAGCCGGGAATTCTCTGCCTGGTTCTACCCGCTGCCCGGAACGCTACGCAGGGCAAAAGCGGTTCTCGTCCTCCGTGCTTGCTTTTTCTCAGAAAGAGCCGTGGTGTGCGTTTTCGCCGGAAAACGCGTTTTCGGCCGAAAACGTGTACGTTTGCACTTTCCCGCCACAGGGAAGCTGCTAGCCGGAAATTCTCTGCCTGGTTCTACCCGCTGCCCGGAACGCTACGCAGGGCAAAAGCGGTTCTCGTCCTCCGTGCTTGCTTTTTCTCAGAAAGAGCCGTGGTGTGCGTTTTCGCCGGAAAACGCGTTTTCGGCCGAAAACGTGTACGTTTGCACTTCCCCGCCACAGGGAAGCTGCTAGCCGGGAATTCTCTGCCTGGTTCTACCCGCTGCCCGGAACGCTACGCAGGGCAAAAGCGGTTCTCGTCCTCCGTGCTTGCTTTTTCACAGAAAGAGCCGTGGTGTGCGTTTTGGCCGGAAAACGCGTTTTCGGCCGAAAACGTGTACGTTTGCACTTCCCCGCCACAGGGAAGCTGCTAGCCGGGAATTCTCTGCCTGGTTCTACCCGCTGCCCGGAACGCTACGCAGGGCAAAAGCGGTTCTCGTCCTCCGTGCTTGCTTTTTCTCAGAAAGAGCCGTGGTGTGCGTTTTCGCCGGAAAACGCGTTTTCGGCCGAAAACGTGTACGTTTGCACTTCCCCGCCACAGGGAAGCTGCTAGCCGGGAATTCTCTGCCTGGTTCTACCCGCTGCCCGGAACGCTACGCAGGGCAAAAGCGGTTCTCGTCCTCCGTGCTTGCTTTTTCTCAGAAAGAGCCGTGGTGTGCGTTTTGGCCGGAAAACGCGTTTTCGGCCGAAAACGTGTACGTTTGCACTTCCCCGCCACAGGGAAGCTGCTAGCCGGGAATTCTCTGCCTGGTTCTACCCGCTGCCCGGAACGCTACGCAGGGCAAAAGCGGTTCTCGTCCTCCGTGCTTGCTTTTTCTCAGAAAGAGCCGTGGTGTGCGTTTTGGCCGGAAAACGCGTTTTCGGCCGAAAACGTGTACGTTTGCACTTCCCCGCCACAGGGAAGCTGCTAGCCGGGAATTCTCTGCCTGGTTCTACCCGCTGCCCGGAACGCTACGCAGGGCAAAAGCGGTTCTCGTCCTCCGTGCTTGCTTTTTCTCAGAAAGAGCCGTGGTGTGCGTTTTCGCCGGAAAACGCGTTTTCGGCCGAAAACGTGTACGTTTGCACTTCCCCGCCACAGGGAAGCTGCTAGCCGGGAATTCTCTGCCTGGTTCTACCCGCTGCCCGGAACGCTACGCAGGGCAAAAGCGGTTCTCGTCCTCCGTGCTTGCTTTTTCTCAGAAAGAGCCGTGGTGTGCGTTTTCGCCGGAAAACGCGTTTTCGGCCGAAAACGTGTACGTTTGCACTTCCCCGCCACAGGGAAGCTGCTAGCCGGGAATTCTCTGCCTGGTTCTACCCGCTGCCCGGAACGCTACGCAGGGCAAAAGCGGTTCTCGTCCTCCGTGCTTGCTTTTTCTCAGAAAGAGCCGTGGTGTGCGTTTTCGCCGGAAAACGCGTTTTCGGCCGAAAACGTGTACGTTTGCACTTCCCCGCCACAGGGAAGCTGCTAGCCGGGAATTCTCTGCCTGGTTCTACCCGCTGCCCGGAACGCTACGCAGGGCAAAAGCGGTTCTCGTCCTCCGTGCTTGCTTTTTCTCAGAAAGAGCCGTGGTGTGCGTTTTCGCCGGAAAACGCGTTTTCGGCCGAAAACGTGTACGTGTGCACTTCCCCGCAACAGGGAAGCTGCTAGCCGGGAATTCTCTGCCTGGTTCTACCCGCTGCCAGGAACGCTACACAGGGCAAAAGCGGTTAACGTCCTCCGTGCTTGCTTTTCCTCAGAAAGAGCCGTGGTGTGCGTTTTGGCCGGAAAACGCGTTTTCGGCCGAAAACGTGTACGTTTGCACTTCCCCGCCACAGGGAAGCTGCTAGCCGGGAATTCTCTGCCTGGTTCTACCCGCTGCCCGGAACGCTACGCAGGGCAAAAGCGGTTCTCGTCCTCCGTGCTTGCTTTTTCACAGAAAGAGCCGTGGTGTGCCTTTTTGCTGGAAAACGCGTTTTCGCCGAAAAAGTGTACGTTTGCACTTCCCCGCAACAGGGAAGCTGCTAGCCGGGAATTCTCTGCCTGGTTCTACCCGCTGCCCGGAACGCTACGCAGGGCAAAAGCGGTTCTCGTCCTCCGTGCTTGCTTTTCCTCAGAAAGAGCCGTGGTGTGCGTTTTGGCCGGAAAACGCGTTTTCGGCCGAAAACGTGTACGTTTGCACTTCCCCGGCACAGGGAAGCTGCTAGCCGGGAATTCTCTGCCTGGTTCTACCCGCTGCCCGGAACGCTACGCAGGGCAAAAGCGGTTCTCGTCCTCCGTGCTTGCTTTTTCACAGAAAGAGCCGTGGTGTGCCTTTTCGCTGGAAAACGCGTTTTCGGCCGAAAAAGTGTACGTTTGCACTTCCCCGCCACAGGGAAGCTGCTAGCCGGGAATTCTCTGCCTGGTTCTACCCGCTGCCCGGAACGCTACGCAGGGCAAAAGCGGTTCTCGTTCTCTGTGCTTGCTTTTTCTCAGAAAGAGCCATGGTGTGCGTTTTGGCCGGAAAACGCGTTTTCGGCCGAAAACGTGTACGTTTGCACTTCCCCGCCACAGGGAAGCTGCTAGCCGGGAATTCTCTGCCTGTTTCTACCCGCTGCCCGGAACGCTACGCAGGGCAAAAGCGGTTCTCGTCCTCCGTGCTTGCTTTTCCTCAGAAAGAGCCGTGGTGTGCCTTTTCGCCGGAAAACGCGTTTTCGGCCGAAAACGTGTACGTTTGCACTTCCCCGCCACAGGGAAGCTGCTAGCCGGGAATTCTCTGCCTGGTTCTACCCGCTGCCCGGAACGCTACGCAGGGCAAAAGTGGTTCTCGTCCTTCGTGCTTGCTTTTTCTCATAAGAGCCGTGGTGTGCGTTTTCGCCGGAAAACGCGTTTTCGGCCGAAAACGTGTACGTTTGCACTTCCCCGCCACAGGGAAGCTGCTAGCCGGGAATTCTCTGCCTGGTTCTACCCGCTGCCCGGAACGCTACGCAGGGCAAAAGCGGTTCTCGTCCTCCGTGCTTGCTTTTTCTCAGAAAGAGCCGTGGTGTGCGTTTTCGCCGGAAAACGCGTTTTCGGCCGAAAACGTGTACGTTTGCACTTCCCCGCCACAGGGAAGCTGCTAGCCGGGAATTCTCTGCCTGGTTCTACCCGCTGCCCGGAACGCTACGCAGGGCAAAAGCGGTTCTCGTCCTCCGTGCTTGCTTTTTCTCAGAAAGAGCCGTGGTGTGCGTTTTCGCCGGAAAACGCGTTTTCGGCCGAAAACGTGTACGTTTGCACTTCCCCGCCACAGGGAAGCTGCTAGCCGGGAATTCTCTGCCTGGTTCTACCCGCTGCCCGGAACGCTACGCAGGGCAAAAGCGGTTCTCGTCCTCCGTGCTTGCTTTTTATCAGAAAGAGCCGTGGTGTGCGTTTTCGCCGGAAAACGCGTTTTCGGCCGAAAACGTGTACGTTTGCACTTCCCCGCCACAGGGAAGCTGCTAGCCGGGAATTCTCTGCCTGGTTCTACCCGCTGCCCGGAACGCTACGCAGGGCAAAAGCGGTTCTCGTCCTCCGTGCTTGCTTTTTCTCAGAAAGAGCCGTGGTGTGCGTTTTCGCCGGAAAACGCGTTTTCGGCCGAAAACGTGTACGTTTGCACTTCCCCGCCACAGGGAAGCTGCTAGCCGGGAATTCTCTGCCTGGTTCTACCCGCTGCCCGGAACGCTACGCAGGGCAAAAGCGGTTCTCGTCCTCCGTGCTTGCTTTTTCTCAGAAAGAGCCGTGGTGTGCGTTTTCGCCGGAAAACGCGTTTTCGGCCGAAAACGTGTACGTTTGCACTTCCCCGCCACAGGGAAGCTGCTAGCCGGGAATTCTCTGCCTGGTTCTACCCGCTGCCCGGAACGCTACGCAGGGCAAAAGCGGTTCTCGTCCTCCGTGCTTGCTTTTTCTCAGAAAGAGCCGTGGTGTGCGTTTTGGCCGGAAAACGCGTTTTCGGCCGAAAACGTGTACGTTTGCACTTCCCCGCCACAGGGAAGCTGCTAGCCGGGAATTCTCTGCCTGGTTCTACCCGCTGCCCGGAACGCTACGCAGGGCAAAAGCGGTTCTCGTCCTCCGTGCTTGCTTTTTCTCAGAAAGAGCCGTGGTGTGCGTTTTCGCCGGAAAACGCGTTTTCGGCCGAAAACGTGTACGTTTGCACTTCCCCGCCACAGGGAAGCTGCTAGCCGGGAATTCTCTGCCTGGTTCTACCCGCTGCCCGGAACGCTACGCAGGGCAAAAGCGGTTCTCGTCCTCCGTGCTTGCTTTTTCTCAGAAAGAGCCGTGGTGTGCGTTTTCGCCGGAAAACGCGTTTTCGGCCGAAAACGTGTACGTTTGCACTTCCCCGCCACAGGGAAGCTGCTAGCCGGGAATTCTCTGCCTGGTTCTACCCGCTGCCCGGAACGCTACGCAGGGCAAAAGCGGTTCTCGTCCTCCGTGCTTGCTTTTTCTCAGAAAGAGCCGTGGTGTGCGTTTTCGCCGGAAAACGCGTTTTCGGCCGAAAACGTGTACGTTTGCACTTCCCCGCCACAGGGAAGCTGCTAGCCGGGAATTCTCTGCCTGGTTCTACCCGCTGCCCGGAACGCTACGCAGGGCAAAAGCGGTTCTCGTCCTCCGTGCTTGCTTTTTCTCAGAAAGAGCCGTGGTGTGCGTTTTCGCCGGAAAACGCGTTTTCGGCCGAAAACGTGTACGTGTGCACTTCCCCGCAACAGGGAAGCTGCTAGCCGGGAATTCTCTGCCTGGTTCTACCCGCTGCCAGGAACGCTACACAGGGCAAAAGCGGTTAACGTCCTCCGTGCTTGCTTTTCCTCAGAAAGAGCCGTGGTGTGCGTTTTGGCCGGAAAACGCGTTTTCGGCCGAAAACGTGTACGTTTGCACTTCCCCGCCACAGGGAAGCTGCTAGCCGGGAATTCTCTGCCTGGTTCTACCCGCTGCCCGGAACGCTACGCAGGGCAAAAGCGGTTCTCGTCCTCCGTGCTTGCTTTTTCACAGAAAGAGCCGTGGTGTGCCTTTTTGCTGGAAAACGCGTTTTCGCCGAAAAAGTGTACGTTTGCACTTCCCCGCAACAGGGAAGCTGCTAGCCGGGAATTCTCTGCCTGGTTCTACCCGCTGCCCGGAACGCTACGCAGGGCAAAAGCGGTTCTCGTCCTCCGTGCTTGCTTTTTCTCAGAAAGAGCCGTGGTGTGCGTTTTGGCCGGAAAACGCGTTTTCGGCCGAAAACGTGTACGTTTGCACTTCCCCGCCACAGGGAAGCTGCTAGCCGGGAATTCTCTGCCTGGTTCTACCCGCTGCCCGGAACGCTACGCAGGGCAAAAGCGGTTCTCGTCCTCCGTGCTTGCTTTTTCACAGAAAGAGCCGTGGTGTGCCTTTTCGCTGGAAAACGCGTTTTCGGCCGAAAAAGTGTACGTTTGCACTTCCCCGCCACAGGGAAGCTGCTAGCCGGGAATTCTCTGCCTGGTTCTACCCGCTGCCCGGAACGCTACGCAGGGCAAAAGCGGTTCTCGTTCTCTGTGCTTGCTTTTTCTCAGAAAGAGCCATGGTGTGCGTTTTGGCCGGAAAACGCGTTTTCGGCCGAAAACGTGTACGTTTGCACTTCCCCGCCACAGGGAAGCTGCTAGCCGGGAATTCTCTGCCTGTTTCTACCCGCTGCCCGGAACGCTACGCAGGGCAAAAGCGGTTCTCGTCCTCCGTGCTTGCTTTTCCTCAGAAAGAGCCGTGGTGTGCCTTTTCGCCGGAAAACGCGTTTTCGGCCGAAAACGTGTACGTTTGCACTTCCCCGCCACAGGGAAGCTGCTAGCCGGGAATTCTCTGCCTGGTTCTACCCGCTGCCCGGAACGCTACGCAGGGCAAAAGTGGTTCTCGTCCTTCGTGCTTGCTTTTTCTCATAAGAGCCGTGGTGTGCGTTTTCGCCGGAAAACGCGTTTTCGGCCGAAAACGTGTACGTTTGCACTTCCCCGCCACAGGGAAGCTGCTAGCCGGGAATTCTCTGCCTGGTTCTACCCGCTGCCCGGAACGCTACGCAGGGCAAAAGCGGTTCTCGTCCTCCGTGCTTGCTTTTTCTCAGAAAGAGCCGTGGTGTGCGTTTTCGCCGGAAAACGCGTTTTCGGCCGAAAACGTGTACGTTTGCACTTCCCCGCCACAGGGAAGCTGCTAGCCGGGAATTCTCTGCCTGGTTCTACCCGCTGCCCGGAACGCTACGCAGGGCAAAAGCGGTTCTCGTCCTCCGTGCTTGCTTTTTCTCAGAAAGAGCCGTGGTGTGCGTTTTCGCCGGAAAACGCGTTTTCGGCCGAAAACGTGTACGTTTGCACTTCCCCGCCACAGGGAAGCTGCTAGCCGGGAATTCTCTGCCTGGTTCTACCCGCTGCCCGGAACGCTACGCAGGGCAAAAGCGGTTCTCGTCCTCCGTGCTTGCTTTTTATCAGAAAGAGCCGTGGTGTGCGTTTTCGCCGGAAAACGCGTTTTCGGCCGAAAACGTGTACGTTTGCACTTCCCCGCCACAGGGAAGCTGCTAGCCGGGAATTCTCTGCCTGGTTCTACCCGCTGCCCGGAACGCTACGCAGGGCAAAAGCGGTTCTCGTCCTCCGTGCTTGCTTTTTCTCAGAAAGAGCCGTGGTGTGCGTTTTCGCCGGAAAACGCGTTTTCGGCCGAAAACGTGTACGTTTGCACTTCCCCGCCACAGGGAAGCTGCTAGCCGGGAATTCTCTGCCTGGTTCTACCCGCTGCCCGGAACGCTACGCAGGGCAAAAGCGGTTCTCGTCCTCCGTGCTTGCTTTTTCTCAGAAAGAGCCGTGGTGTGCGTTTTCGCCGGAAAACGCGTTTTCGGCCGAAAACGTGTACGTTTGCACTTCCCCGCCACAGGGAAGCTGCTAGCCGGGAATTCTCTGCCTGGTTCTACCCGCTGCCCGGAACGCTACGCAGGGCAAAAGCGGTTCTCGTCCTCCGTGCTTGCTTTTTCTCAGAAAGAGCCGTGGTGTGCTTTTTGGCCGCAAAACGCGTTTTCGGCCGAAAACGTGTACCTTTGCACTTCCCCGCCACAGGGAAGCTGCTAGCCGGTAATTCTCTGCCTGGTTCTACCCGCTGCCCGGAACGCTACGCAGGGCAAAAGCGGTTCTCGTCCTCCGTGCTTGCTTTTTCTCAGAAAGAGCTGTGGTGTGCGTTTTCGCCGGAAAACGCGTTTTCGGCCGAAAACGTGTACCTTTGCACTTCCCCGCCACAGGGAAGCTGCTAGCCGGGAATTCTCTGCCTGGTTCTACCCGCTGCCCGGAACGCTACGCAGGGCAAAAGCGGTTCTCGTTCTCTGTGCTTGCTTTTTCTCAGAAAGAGCCATGGTGTGCGTTTTGGCCGGAAAACGCGTTTTCGGCCGAAAACGTGTACGTTTGCACTTCCCCGGCACAGGGAAGCTGCTAGCCGGGAATTCTCTGCCTGGTTCTACCCGCTGCCCGGAACGCTACGCAGGGCAAAAGCGGTTCTCGTCCTCCGTGCTTGCTTTTCCTCAGAAAGAGCCGTGGTGTGCGTTTTCTCCGGAAAACGCGTTTTCGGCCGAAAACGTGTACGTTTGCACTTCCCCGCCACAGGGAAGCTGCTAGCCGGGAATTCTCTGCCTGGTTCTACCCGCTGCCCGGAACGCTACGCAGGGCTAAAGTGGTTCTCGTCCTCCGTGCTTGCTTTTTCTCATAAGAGCCGTGGTGTGTGTTTTCGCCGGAAAACGCGTTTTCGGCCGAAAACGTGTACGTTTGCACTTCCCCGCCACAGGGAAGCTGCTAGCCGGGAATTCTCTGCCTGGTTCTACCCGCTGCCCGGAACGCTACGCAGGGCAAAAGCGGTTCTCGTCCTCCGTGCTTGCTTTTTCTCAGAAAGAGCCGTGGTGTGCGTTTTCGACGGAAAACGCGTTTTCGGCCGAAAACGTGTACGTGTGCACTTCCCCGCAACAGGGAAGCTGCTAGCCGGGAATTCTCTGCCTGGTTCTACCCGCTGCCCGGAACGCTACGCAGGGCAAAAGCGGTTCTCGTCCTCCGTGCTTGCTTTTCCTCAGAAAGAGCCGTGGTGTGCGTTTTCGCCGGAAAACGAGTTTTCGGCCGAAAACGTGTACGTTTGCACTTCCCCGCCACAGGGAAGCTGCTAGCCGGGAATTCTCTGCCTGGTTCTACCCGCTGCCCGGAACGCTACGCAGGGCAAAAGCGGTTCTCGTCCTCCGTGCTTGCTTTTTCTCAGAAAGAACCGTGGTGTGCGTTTTCGCCGGAAAACGCGTTTTCGGCCGAAAACGTGTACGTTTGCACTTCCCCGCCACAGGGAAGCTGCTAGCCGGGAATTCTCTGCCTGGTTCTACCCGCTGCCCGGAACGCTACGCAGGGCAAAAGCGGTTCTCGTCCTCCGTGCTTGCTTTTTCTCAGAAAGAGCCGTGGTGTGCGTTTTCGCCGGAAAACGCGTTTTCGGCCGAAAACGTGTACGTTTGCACTTCCCCGCCACAGGGAAGCTGCTAGCCGGGAATTCTCTGCCTGGTTCTACCCGCTGCCCGGAACGCTACGCAGGGCAAAAGCGGTTCTCGTCCTCCGTGCTTGCTTTTCCTCAGAAAGAGCCGTGGTGTGCGTTTTGGCCGGAAAACGCGTTTTCGGCCGAAAACGTGTACGTTTGCACTTCCCCGGCACAGGGAAGCTGCTAGCCGGGAATTCTCTGCCTGGTTCTACCCGCTGCCCGGAACGCTACGCAGGGCAAAAGCGGTTCTCGTCCTCCGTGCTTGCTTTTTCTCAGAAAGAGCCGTGGTGTGCCTTTTCGCTGGAAAACGCGTTTTCGGCCGAAAAAGTGTACGTTTGCACTTCCCCGCCACAGGGAAGCTGCTAGCCGGGAATTCTCTGCCTGGTTCTACCCGCTGCCCGGAACGCTACGCAGGGCAAAAGCGGTTCTCGTTCTCTGTGCTTGCTTTTTCTCAGAAAGAGCCATGGTGTGCGTTTTGGCCGGAAAACGCGTTTTCGGCCGAAAACGTGTACGTTTGCACTTCCCCGGCACAGGGAAGCTGCTAGCCGGGAATTCTCTGCCTGTTTCTACCCGCTGCCCGGAACGCTACGCAGGGCAAAAGCGGTTCTCGTCCTCCGTGCTTGCTTTTCCTCAGAAAGAGCCGTGGTGTGCGTTTTCGCCGGAAAACGCGTTTTCGGCCGAAAACGTGTACGTTTGCACTTCCCCGCCACAGGGAAGCTGCTAGCCGGGAATTCTCTGCCTGGTTCTACCCGCTGCCCGGAACGCTACGCAGGGCAAAAGTGGTTCTCGTCCTTCGTGCTTGCTTTTTCTCATAAGAGCCGTGGTGTGCGTTTTCGCCGGAAAACGCGTTTTCGGCCGAAAACGTGTACGTTTGCACTTCCCCGCCACAGGGAAGCTGCTAGCCGGGAATTCTCTGCCTGGTTCTACCCGCTGCCCGGAACGCTACGCAGGGCAAAAGCGGTTCTCGTCCTCCGTGCTTGCTTTTTCTCAGAAAGAGCCGTGGTGTGCGTTTTCGACGGAAAACGCGTTTTCGGCCGAAAACGTGTACGTGTGCACTTCCCCGCAACAGGGAAGCTGCTAGCCGGGAATTCTCTGCCTGGTTCTACCCGCTGCCCGGAACGCTACGCAGGGCAAAAGCGGTTCTCGTCCTCCGTGCTTGCTTTTTCTCAGAAAGAGCCGTGGTGTGCGTTTTGGCCGGAAAACGCGTTTTCGGCCGAAAACGTGTACGTTTGCACTTCCCCGCCACAGGGAAGCTGCTAGCCGGGAATTCTCTGCCTGGTTCTACCCGCTGCCCGGAACGCTACGCAGGGCAAAAGCGGTTCTCGTCCTCCGTGCTTGCTTTTCCTCAGAAAGAGCCGTGGTGTGCGTTTTCGCCGGAAAACGCGTTTTCGGCCGAAAACGTGTACGTTTGCACTTCCCCGCCACAGGGAAGCTGCTAGCCGGGAATTCTCTGCCTGGTTCTACCCGCTGCCCGGAACGCTACGCAGGGCAAAAGCGGTTCTCGTCCTCCGTGCTTGCTTTTTCACAGAAAGAGCCGTGGTGTGCGTTTTCGCCGGAAAACGCGTTTTCGGCCGAAAACGTGTACGTTTGCACTTCCCCGCCACAGGGAAGCTGCTAGCCGGGAATTCTCTGCCTGGTTCTACCCGCTGCCCGGAACGCTACGCAGGGCAAAAGCGGTTCTCGTCCTCCGTGCTTGCTTTTTCTCAGAAAGAGCCGTGGTGTGCGTTTTCGCCGGAAAACGCGTTTTCGGCCGAAAACGTGTACGTTTGCACTTCCCCGCCACAGGGAAGCTGCTAGCCGGGAATTCTCTGCCTGGTTCTACCCGCTGCCCGGAACGCTACGCAGGGCAAAAGCGGTTCTCGTCCTCCGTGCTTGCTTTTTATCAGAAAGAGCCGTGGTGTGCGTTTTGGCCGGAAAACGCGTTTTCGGCCGAAAACGTGTACGTTTGCACTTCCCCGCCACAGGGAAGCTGCTAGCCGGGAATTCTCTGCCTGGTTCTACCCGCTGCCCGGAACGCTACGCAGGGCAAAAGCGGTTCTCGTCCTCCGTGCTTGCTTTTTCTCAGAAAGAGCCGTGGTGTGCGTTTTCGCCGGAAAACGCGTTTTCGGCCGAAAACGTGTACGTTTGCACTTCCCCGCCACAGGGAAGCTGCTAGCCGGGAATTCTCTGCCTGGTTCTACCCGCTGCCCGGAACGCTACGCAGGGCAAAAGCGGTTCTCGTCCTCCGTGCTTGCTTTTTCTCAGAAAGAGCCGTGGTGTGCGTTTTCGCCGGAAAACGCGTTTTCGGCCGAAAACGTGTACGTTTGCACTTCCCCGCCACAGGGAAGCTGCTAGCCGGGAATTCTCTGCCTGGTTCTACCCGCTGCCCGGAACGCTACGCAGGGCAAAAGCGGTTCTCGTCCTCCGTGCTTGCTTTTTCTCAGAAAGAGCCGTGGTGTGCTTTTTGGCCGCAAAACGCGTTTTCGGCCGAAAACGTGTACCTTTGCACTTCCCCGCCACAGGGAAGCTGCTAGCCGGTAATTCTCTGCCTGGTTCTACCCGCTGCCCGGAACGCTACGCAGGGCAAAAGCGGTTCTCGTCCTCCGTGCTTGCTTTTTCACAAAAAGAGCCGTGGTGTGCCTTTTCGCTGGAAAACGCGTTTTCGGCCGAAAAAGTGTACGTTTGCACTTCCCCGCCACAGGGAAGCTGCTAGCCGGGAATTCTCTGCCTGGTTCTACCCGCTGCCCGGAACGCTACGCAGGGCAAAAGCGGTTCTCGTTCTCTGTGCTTGCTTTTTCTCAGAAAGAGCCATGGTGTGCGTTTTGGCCGGAAAACGCGTTTTCGGCCGAAAACGTGTACGTTTGCACTTCCCCGGCACAGGGAAGCTGCTAGCCGGGAATTCTCTGCCTGGTTCTACCCGCTGCCCGGAACGCTACGCAGGGCAAAAGCGGTTCTCGTCCTCCGTGCTTGCTTTTCCTCAGAAAGAGCCGTGGTGTGCGTTTTCTCCGGAAAACGCGTTTTCGGCCGAAAACGTGTACGTTTGCACTTCCCCGCCACAGGGAAGCTGCTAGCCGGGAATTCTCTGCCTGGTTCTACCCGCTGCCCGGAACGCTACGCAGGGCTAAAGTGGTTCTCGTCCTCCGTGCTTGCTTTTTCTCATAAGAGCCGTGGTGTGTGTTTTCGCCGGAAAACGCGTTTTCGGCCGAAAACGTGTACCTTTGCACTTCCCCGCCACAGGGAAGCTGCTAGCCGGGAATTCTCTGCCTGGTTCTACCCGCTGCCCGGAACGCTACGCAGGGCTAAAGTGGTTCTCGTCCTCCGTGCTTGCTTTTTCTCATAAGAGCCGTGGTGTGTGTTTTCGCCGGAAAACGCGTTTTCGGCCGAAAACGTGTACCTTTGCACTTCCCCGCCACAGGGAAGCTGCTAGCCGGGAATTCTCTGCCTGGTTCTACCCGCTGCCCGGAACGCTACGCAGGGCAAAAGCGGTTCTCGTCCTCCGTGCTTGCTTTTTCTCAGAAAGAACCGTGGTGTGCGTTTTCGCCGGAAAACGCGTTTTCGGCCGAAAACTTGTACGTTTGCACTTCCCCGCCACAGGGAAGCTGCTAGCCGGGAATTCTCTGCCTGGTTCTACCCGCTGCCCGGAACGCTACGCAGGGCAAAAGCGGTTCTCGTCCTCCGTGCTTGCTTTTTCTCAGAAAGAGCCGTGGTGTGCGTTTTCGCCGGAAAACGCGTTTTCGGCCGAAAACGTGTACGTTTGCACTTCCCCGCCACAGGGAAGCTGCTAGCCGGGAATTCTCTGCCTGGTTCTACCCGCTGCCCGGAACGCTACGCAGGGCAAAAGCGGTTCTCGTCCTCCGTGCTTGCTTTTTCTCAGAAAGAGCCGTGGTGTGCGTTTTCGCCGGAAAACGCGTTTTCGGCCGAAAACGTGTACGTTTGCACTTCCCCGCCACAGGGAAGCTGCTAGCCGGGAATTCTCTGCCTGGTTCTACCCGCTGCCCGGAACGCTACGCAGGGCAAAAGCGGTTCTCGTCCTCCGTGCTTGCTTTTTCTCAGAAAGAGCCGTGGTGTGCGTTTTCGCCGGAAAACGCGTTTTCGGCCGAAAACGTGTACGTTTGCACTTCCCCGCCACAGGGAAGCTGCTAGCCGGGAATTCTCTGCCTGGTTCTACCCGCTGCCCGGAACGCTACGCAGGGCAAAAGCGGTTCTCGTCCTCCGTGCTTGCTTTTTCTCAGAAAGAGCCGTGGTGTGCGTTTTCGCCGGAAAACGCGTTTTCGGCCGAAAACGTGTACGTTTGCACTTCCCCGCCACAGGGAAGCTGCTAGCCGGGAATTCTCTGCCTGGTTCTACCCGCTGCCCGGAACGCTACGCAGGGCAAAAGCGGTTCTCGTCCTCCGTGCTTGCTTTTTCTCAGAAAGAGCCGTGGTGTGCGTTTTCGCCGGAAAACGCGTTTTCGGCCGAAAACGTGTACGTTTGCACTTCCCCGCCACAGGGAAGCTGCTAGCCGGTAATTCTCTGCCTGGTTCTACCCGCTGCCCGGAACGCTACGCAGGGCAAAAGCGGTTCTCGTCCTCCGTGCTTGCTTTTCCTCAGAAAGAGCCGTGGTGTGCGTTTTCGCCGGAAAACGCGTTTTCGGCCGAAAACGTGTACGTTTGCACTTCCCCGCCACAGGGAAGCTGCTAGCCGGGAATTCTCTGCCTGGTTCTACCCGCTGCCCGGAACGCTACGCAGGGCAAAAGCGGTTCTCGTCCTCCGTGCTTGCTTTTTCTCAGAAAGAGCCGTGGTGTGCTTTTTGGCCGCAAAACGCGTTTTCGGCCGAAAACGTGTACCTTTGCACTTCCCCGCCACAGGGAAGCTGCTAGCCGGTAATTCTCTGCCTGGTTCTACCCGCTGCCCGGAACGCTACGCAGGGCAAAAGCGGTTCTCGTCCTCCGTGCTTGCTTTTTCTCAGAAAGAGCCGTGGTGTGCGTTTTCGCCGGAAAACGCGTTTTCGGCCGAAAACGTGTACGTTTGCACTTCCCCGCCACAGGGAAGCTGCTAGCCGGGAATTCTCTGCCTGGTTCTACCCGCTGCCCGGAACGCTACGCAGGGCAAAAGCGGTTCTCGTCCTCCGTGCTTGCTTTTTATCAGAAAGAGCCGTGGTGTGCGTTTTCGCCGGAAAACGCGTTTTCGGCCGAAAACGTGTACGTTTGCACTTCCCCGCCACAGGGAAGCTGCTAGCCGGGAATTCTCTGCCTGGTTCTACCCGCTGCCCGGAACGCTACGCAGGGCAAAAGCGGTTCTCGTCCTCCGTGCTTGCTTTTTCTCAGAAAGAGCCGTGGTGTGCGTTTTCGCCGGAAAACGCGTTTTCGGCCGAAAACGTGTACGTTTGCACTTCCCCGCCACAGGGAAGCTGCTAGCCGGGAATTCTCTGCCTGGTTCTACCCGCTGCCCGGAACGCTACGCAGGGCAAAAGCGGTTCTCGTCCTCCGTGCTTGCTTTTTCTCAGAAAGAGCCGTGGTGTGCGTTTTCGCCGGAAAACGCGTTTTCGGCCGAAAACGTGTACGTTTGCACTTCCCCGCCACAGGGAAGCTGCTAGCCGGGAATTCTCTGCCTGGTTCTACCCGCTGCCCGGAACGCTACGCAGGGCAAAAGCGGTTCTCGTCCTCCGTGCTTGCTTTTTCTCAGAAAGAGCCGTGGTGTGCTTTTTGGCCGCAAAACGCGTTTTCGGCCGAAAACGTGTACCTTTGCACTTCCCCGCCACAGGGAAGCTGCTAGCCGGTAATTCTCTGCCTGGTTCTACCCGCTGCCCGGAACGCTACGCAGGGCAAAAGCGGTTCTCGTCCTCCGTGCTTGCTTTTTCTCAGAAAGAGCTGTGGTGTGCGTTTTCGCCGGAAAACGCGTTTTCGGCCGAAAACGTGTACCTTTGCACTTCCCCGCCACAGGGAAGCTGCTAGCCGGGAATTCTCTGCCTGGTTCTACCCGCTGCCCGGAACGCTACGCAGGGCAAAAGCGGTTCTCGTCCTCCGTGCTTGCTTTTTCTCAGAAAGAGCCGTGGTGTGCGTTTTCGCCGGAAAACGCGTTTTCGGCCGAAAACGTGTACGTTTGCACTTCCCCGGCACAGGGAAGCTGCTAGCCGGGAATTCTCTGCCTGGTTCTACCCGCTGCCCGGAACGCTACGCAGGGCAAAAGCGGTTCTCGTCCTCCGTGCTTGCTTTTTCACAGAAAGAGCCGTGGTGTGCCTTTTCGCTGGAAAACGCGTTTTCGGCCGAAAAAGTGTACGTTTGCACTTCCCCGCCACAGGGAAGCTGCTAGCCGGGAATTCTCTGCCTGGTTCTACCCGCTGCCCGGAACGCTACGCAGGGCAAAAGCGGTTCTCGTTCTCTGTGCTTGCTTTTTCTCAGAAAGAGCCATGGTGTGCGTTTTGGCCGGAAAACGCGTTTTCGGCCGAAAACGTGTACGTTTGCACTTCCCCGGCACAGGGAAGCTGCTAGCCGGGAATTCTCTGCCTGGTTCTACCCGCTGCCCGGAACGCTACGCAGGGCAAAAGCGGTTCTCGTCCTCCGTGCTTGCTTTTCCTCAGAAAGAGCCGTGGTGTGCGTTTTCTCCGGAAAACGCGTTTTCGGCCGAAAACGTGTACGTTTGCACTTCCCCGCCACAGGGAAGCTGCTAGCCGGGAATTCTCTGCCTGGTTCTACCCGCTGCCCGGAACGCTACGCAGGGCTAAAGTGGTTCTCGTCCTCCGTGCTTGCTTTTTCTCATAAGAGCCGTGGTGTGTGTTTTCGCCGGAAAACGCGTTTTCGGCCGAAAACGTGTACGTTTGCACTTCCCCGCCACAGGGAAGCTGCTAGCCGGGAATTCTCTGCCTGGTTCTACCCGCTGCCCGGAACGCTACGCAGGGCAAAAGCGGTTCTCGTCCTCCGTGCTTGCTTTTTCTCAGAAAGAACCGTGGTGTGCGTTTTCGCCGGAAAACGCGTTTTCGGCCGAAAACGTGTACGTTTGCACTTCCCCGCCACAGGGAAGCTGCTAGCCGGGAATTCTCTGCCTGGTTCTACCCGCTGCCCGGAACGCTACGCAGGGCAAAAGCGGTTCTCGTCCTCCGTGCTTGCTTTTTCTCAGAAAGAGCCGTGGTGTGCGTTTTGGCCGGAAAACGCGTTTTCGGCCGAAAACGTGTACGTTTGCACTTCCCCGCCACAGGGAAGCTGCTAGCCGGGAATTCTCTGCCTGGTTCTACCCGCTGCCCGGAACGCTACGCAGGGCAAAAGCGGTTCTCGTCCTCCGTGCTTGCTTTTCCTCAGAAAGAGCCGTGGTGTGCGTTTTGGCCGGAAAACGCGTTTTCGGCCGAAAACGTGTACGTTTGCACTTCCCCGGCACAGGGAAGCTGCTAGCCGGGAATTCTCTGCCTGGTTCTACCCGCTGCCCGGAACGCTACGCAGGGCAAAAGCGGTTCTCGTCCTCCGTGCTTGCTTTTTCACAGAAAGAGCCGTGGTGTGCCTTTTCGCTGGAAAACGCGTTTTCGGCCGAAAAAGTGTACGTTTGCACTTCCCCGCCACAGGGAAGCTGCTAGCCGGGAATTCTCTGCCTGGTTCTACCCGCTGCCCGGAACGCTACGCAGGGCAAAAGCGGTTCTCGTTCTCTGTGCTTGCTTTTTCTCAGAAAGAGCCATGGTGTGCGTTTTGGCCGGAAAACGCGTTTTCGGCCGAAAACGTGTACGTTTGCACTTCCCCGGCACAGGGAAGCTGCTAGCCGGGAATTCTCTGCCTGTTTCTACCCGCTGCCCGGAACGCTACGCAGGGCAAAAGCGGTTCTCGTCCTCCGTGCTTGCTTTTCCTCAGAAAGAGCCGTGGTGTGCCTTTTCGCCGGAAAACGCGTTTTCGGCCGAAAACGTGTACGTTTGCACTTCCCCGCCACAGGGAAGCTGCTAGCCGGGAATTCTCTGCCTGGTTCTACCCGCTGCCCGGAACGCTACGCAGGGCAAAAGTGGTTCTCGTCCTTCGTGCTTGCTTTTTCTCATAAGAGCCGTGGTGTGCGTTTTCGCCGGAAAACGCGTTTTCGGCCGAAAACGTGTACCTTTGCACTTCCCCGCCACAGGGAAGCTGCTAGCCGGGAATTCTCTGCCTGGTTCTACCCGCTGCCCGGAACGCTACGCAGGGCAAAAGCGGTTCTCGTCCTCCGTGCTTGCTTTTTCTCAGAAAGAGCCGTGGTGTGCGTTTTCGACGGAAAACGCGTTTTCGGCCGAAAACGTGTACGTGTGCACTTCCCCGCAACAGGGAAGCTGCTAGCCGGGAATTCTCTGCCTGGTTCTACCCGCTGCCCGGAACGCTACGCAGGGCAAAAGCGGTTCTCGTCCTCCGTGCTTGCTTTTTCTCAGAAAGAGCCGTGGTGTGCGTTTTGGCCGGAAAACGCGTTTTCGGCCGAAAACGTGTACGTTTGCACTTCCCCGCCACAGGGAAGCTGCTAGCCGGGAATTCTCTGCCTGGTTCTACCCGCTGCCCGGAACGCTACGCAGGGCAAAAGCGGTTCTCGTCCTCCGTGCTTGCTTTTCCTCAGAAAGAGCCGTGGTGTGCGTTTTCGCCGGAAAACGCGTTTTCGGCCGAAAACTTGTACGTTTGCACTTCCCCGCCACAGGGAAGCTGCTAGCCGGGAATTCTCTGCCTGGTTCTACCCGCTGCCCGGAACGCTACGCAGGGCAAAAGCGGTTCTCGTCCTCCGTGCTTGCTTTTTCTCAGAAAGATCCGTGGTGTGCGTTTTCGCCGGAAAACGCGTTTTCGGCCGAAAACGTGTACGTTTGCACTTCCCCGCCACAGGGAAGCTGCTAGCCGGGAATTCTCTGCCTGGTTCTACCCGCTGCCCGGAACGCTACGCAGGGCAAAAGCGGTTCTCGTCCTCCGTGCTTGCTTTTTCTCAGAAAGAGCCGTGGTGTGCGTTTTCGCCGGAAAACGCGTTTTCGGCCGAAAACGTGTACGTTTGCACTTCCCCGCCACAGGGAAGCTGCTAGCCGGGAATTCTCTGCCTGGTTCTACCCGCTGCCCGGAACGCTACGCAGGGCAAAAGCGGTTCTCGTCCTCCGTGCTTGCTTTTTATCAGAAAGAGCCGTGGTGTGCGTTTTGGCCGGAAAACGCGTTTTCGGCCGAAAACGTGTACGTTTGCACTTCCCCGCCACAGGGAAGCTGCTAGCCGGGAATTCTCTGCCTGGTTCTACCCGCTGCCCGGAACGCTACGCAGGGCAAAAGCGGTTCTCGTCCTCCGTGCTTGCTTTTTCTCAGAAAGAGCCGTGGTGTGCGTTTTCGCCGGAAAACGCGTTTTCGGCCGAAAACGTGTACGTTTGCACTTCCCCGCCACAGGGAAGCTGCTAGCCGGGAATTCTCTGCCTGGTTCTACCCGCTGCCCGGAACGCTACGCAGGGCAAAAGCGGTTCTCGTCCTCCGTGCTTGCTTTTTCTCAGAAAGAGCCGTGGTGTGCGTTTTCGCCGGAAAACGCGTTTTCGGCCGAAAACGTGTACGTTTGCACTTCCCCGCCACAGGGAAGCTGCTAGCCGGGAATTCTCTGCCTGGTTCTACCCGCTGCCCGGAACGCTACGCAGGGCAAAAGCGGTTCTCGTCCTCCGTGCTTGCTTTTTCTCAGAAAGAGCCGTGGTGTGCTTTTTGGCCGCAAAACGCGTTTTCGGCCGAAAACGTGTACCTTTGCACTTCCCCGCCACAGGGAAGCTGCTAGCCGGTAATTCTCTGCCTGGTTCTACCCGCTGCCCGGAACGCTACGCAGGGCAAAAGCGGTTCTCGTCCTCCGTGCTTGCTTTTTCACAAAAAGAGCCGTGGTGTGCCTTTTCGCTGGAAAACGCGTTTTCGGCCGAAAAAGTGTACGTTTGCACTTCCCCGCCACAGGGAAGCTGCTAGCCGGGAATTCTCTGCCTGGTTCTACCCGCTGCCCGGAACGCTACGCAGGGCAAAAGCGGTTCTCGTTCTCTGTGCTTGCTTTTTCTCAGAAAGAGCCATGGTGTGCGTTTTGGCCGGAAAACGCGTTTTCGGCCGAAAACGTGTACGTTTGCACTTCCCCGGCACAGGGAAGCTGCTAGCCGGGAATTCTCTGCCTGGTTCTACCCGCTGCCCGGAACGCTACGCAGGGCAAAAGCGGTTCTCGTCCTCCGTGCTTGCTTTTCCTCAGAAAGAGCCGTGGTGTGCGTTTTCGCCGGAAAACGCGTTTTCGGCCGAAAACGTGTACGTTTGCACTTCCCCGCCACAGGGAAGCTGCTAGCCGGGAATTCTCTGCCTGGTTCTACCCGCTGCCCGGAACGCTACGCAGGGCTAAAGTGGCTCTCGTCCTCCGTGCTTGCTTTTTCTCATAAGAGCCGTGGTGTGTGTTTTCGCCGGAAAACGCGTTTTCGGCCGAAAACGTGTACCTTTGCACTTCCCCGCCACAGGGAAGCTGCTAGCCGGGAATTCTCTGCCTGGTTCTACCCGCTGCCCGGAACGCTACGCAGGGCAAAAGCGGTTCTCGTCCTCCGTGCTTGCTTTTTCTCAGAAAGAGCCGTGGTGTGCGTTTTGGCCGGAAAACGCGTTTTCGGCCGAAAACGTGTACGTTTGCACTTCCCCGCCACAGGGAAGCTGCTAGCCGGGAATTCTCTGCCTGGTTCTACCCGCTGCCCGGAACGCTACGCAGGGCAAAAGCGGTTCTCGTCCTCCGTGCTTGCTTTTTCTCAGAAAGAACCGTGGTGTGCGTTTTCGCCGGAAAACGCGTTTTCGGCCGAAAACGTGTACGTTTGCACTTCCCCGCCACAGGGAAGCTGCTAGCCGGGAATTCTCTGCCTGGTTCTACCCGCTGCCCGGAACGCTACGCAGGGCAAAAGCGGTTCTCGTCCTCCGTGCTTGCTTTTTCTCAGAAAGAGCCGTGGTGTGCGTTTTCGCCGGAAAACGCGTTTTCGGCCGAAAACGTGTACGTTTGCACTTCCCCGCCACAGGGAAGCTGCTAGCCGGGAATTCTCTGCCTGGTTCTACCCGCTGCCCGGAACGCTACGCAGGGCAAAAGCGGTTCTCGTCCTCCGTGCTTGCTTTTTCTCAGAAAGAGCCGTGGTGTGCGTTTTCGCCGGAAAACGCGTTTTCGGCCGAAAACGTGTACGTTTGCACTTCCCCGCCACAGGGAAGCTGCTAGCCGGGAATTCTCTGCCTGGTTCTACCCGCTGCCCGGAACGCTACGCAGGGCAAAAGCGGTTCTCGTCCTCCGTGCTTGCTTTTTCTCAGAAAGAGCCGTGGTGTGCGTTTTCGCCGGAAAACGCGTTTTCGGCCGAAAACGTGTACGTTTGCACTTCCCCGCCACAGGGAAGCTGCTAGCCGGGAATTCTCTGCCTGGTTCTACCCGCTGCCCGGAACGCTACGCAGGGCAAAAGCGGTTCTCGTCCTCCGTGCTTGCTTTTTCTCAGAAAGAGCCGTGGTGTGCGTTTTCGCCGGAAAACGCGTTTTCGGCCGAAAACGTGTACGTTTGCACTTCCCCGCCACAGGGAAGCTGCTAGCCGGGAATTCTCTGCCTGGTTCTACCCGCTGCCCGGAACGCTACGCAGGGCAAAAGCGGTTCTCGTCCTCCGTGCTTGCTTTTTCTCAGAAAGAGCCGTGGTGTGCGTTTTCGCCGGAAAACGCGTTTTCGGCCGAAAACGTGTACGTTTGCACTTCCCCGCCACAGGGAAGCTGCTAGCCGGGAATTCTCTGCCTGGTTCTACCAGCTGCCCGGAACGCTACGCAGGGCAAAAGCGGTTCTCGTCCTCCGTGCTTGCTTTTTCTCAGAAAGAGCCGTGGTGTGCGTTTTCGCCGGAAAACGCGTTTTCGGCCGAAAACGTGTACGTTTGCACTTCCCCGCCACAGGGAAGCTGCTAGCCGGTAATTCTCTGCCTGGTTCTACCCGCTGCCCGGAACGCTACGCAGGGCAAAAGCGGTTCTCGTCCTCCGTGCTTGCTTTTCCTCAGAAAGAGCCGTGGTGTGCGTTTTCGCCGGAAAACGCGTTTTCGGCCGAAAACGTGTACGTTTGCACTTCCCCGGCACAGGGAAGCTGCTAGCCGGGAATTCTCTGCCTGGTTCTACCCGCTGCCCGGAACGCTACGCAGGGCAAAAGCGGTTCTCGTCCTCCGTGCTTGCTTTTTCTCAGAAAGAGCCGTGGCGTGCTTTTTGGCCGCAAAACGCGTTTTCGGCCGAAAACGTGTACCTTTGCACTTCCCCGCCACAGGGAAGCTGCTAGCCGGTAATTCTCTGCCTGGTTCTACCCGCTGCCCGGAACGCTACGCAGGGCAAAAGCGGTTCTCGTCCTCCGTGCTTGCTTTTTCTCAGAAAGAGCCGTGGTGTGCGTTTTCGCCGGAAAACGCGTTTTCGGCCGAAAACGTGTACGTTTGCACTTCCCCGCCACAGGGAAGCTGCTAGCCGGGAATTCTCTGCCTGGTTCTACCCGCTGCCCGGAACGCTACGCAGGGCTAAAGTGGTTCTCGTCCTCCGTGCTTGCTTTTTCTCATAAGAGCCGTGGTGTGTGTTTTCGCCGGAAAACGCGTTTTCGGCCGAAAACGTGTACCTTTGCACTTCCCCGCCACAGGGAAGCTGCTAGCCGGGAATTCTCTGCCTGGTTCTACCCGCTGCCCGGAACGCTACGCAGGGCAAAAGCGGTTCTCGTCCTCCGTGCTTGCTTTTTCTCAGAAAGAGCCGTGGTGTGCGTTTTGGCCGGAAAACGCGTTTTCGGCCGAAAACGTGTACGTTTGCACTTCCCCGCCACAGGGAAGCTGCTAGCCGGGAATTCTCTGCCTGGTTCTACCCGCTGCCCGGAACGCTACGCAGGGCAAAAGCGGTTCTCGTCCTCCGTGCTTGCTTTTTCTCAGAAAGAACCGTGGTGTGCGTTTTCGCCGGAAAACGCGTTTTCGGCCGAAAACGTGTACGTTTGCACTTCCCCGCCACAGGGAAGCTGCTAGCCGGGAATTCTCTGCCTGGTTCTACCCGCTGCCCGGAACGCTACGCAGGGCAAAAGCGGTTCTCGTCCTCCGTGCTTGCTTTTTCTCAGAAAGAGCCGTGGTGTGCGTTTTCGCCGGAAAACGCGTTTTCGGCCGAAAACGTGTACGTTTGCACTTCCCCGCCACAGGGAAGCTGCTAGCCGGGAATTCTCTGCCTGGTTCTACCCGCTGCCCGGAACGCTACGCAGGGCAAAAGCGGTTCTCGTCCTCCGTGCTTGCTTTTTCTCAGAAAGAGCCGTGGTGTGCGTTTTCGCCGGAAAACGCGTTTTCGGCCGAAAACGTGTACGTTTGCACTTCCCCGCCACAGGGAAGCTGCTAGCCGGGAATTCTCTGCCTGGTTCTACCCGCTGCCCGGAACGCTACGCAGGGCAAAAGCGGTTCTCGTCCTCCGTGCTTGCTTTTTCTCAGAAAGAGCCGTGGTGTGCGTTTTCGCCGGAAAACGCGTTTTCGGCCGAAAACGTGTACGTTTGCACTTCCCCGCCACAGGGAAGCTGCTAGCCGGGAATTCTCTGCCTGGTTCTACCCGCTGCCCGGAACGCTACGCAGGGCAAAAGCGGTTCTCGTCCTCCGTGCTTGCTTTTTCTCAGAAAGAGCCGTGGTGTGCGTTTTCGCCGGAAAACGCGTTTTCGGCCGAAAACGTGTACGTTTGCACTTCCCCGCCACAGGGAAGCTGCTAGCCGGGAATTCTCTGCCTGGTTCTACCCGCTGCCCGGAACGCTACGCAGGGCAAAAGCGGTTCTCGTCCTCCGTGCTTGCTTTTTCTCAGAAAGAGCCGTGGTGTGCGTTTTCGCCGGAAAACGCGTTTTCGGCCGAAAACGTGTACGTTTGCACTTCCCCGCCACAGGGAAGCTGCTAGCCGGGAATTCTCTGCCTGGTTCTACCAGCTGCCCGGAACGCTACGCAGGGCAAAAGCGGTTCTCGTCCTCCGTGCTTGCTTTTTCTCAGAAAGAGCCGTGGTGTGCGTTTTCGCCGGAAAACGCGTTTTCGGCCGAAAACGTGTACGTTTGCACTTCCCCGCCACAGGGAAGCTGCTAGCCGGTAATTCTCTGCCTGGTTCTACCCGCTGCCCGGAACGCTACGCAGGGCAAAAGCGGTTCTCGTCCTCCGTGCTTGCTTTTCCTCAGAAAGAGCCGTGGTGTGCGTTTTCGCCGGAAAACGCGTTTTCGGCCGAAAACGTGTACGTTTGCACTTCCCCGCCACAGGGAAGCTGCTAGCCGGGAATTCTCTGCCTGGTTCTACCCGCTGCCCGGAACGCTACGCAGGGCAAAAGCGGTTCTCGTCCTCCGTGCTTGCTTTTTCTCAGAAAGAGCCGTGGCGTGCTTTTTGGCCGCAAAACGCGTTTTCGGCCGAAAACGTGTACCTTTGCACTTCCCCGCCACAGGGAAGCTGCTAGCCGGTAATTCTCTGCCTGGTTCTACCCGCTGCCCGGAACGCTACGCAGGGCAAAAGCGGTTCTCGTCCTCCGTGCTTGCTTTTTCTCAGAAAGAGCCGTGGTGTGCGTTTTCGCCGGAAAACGCGTTTTCGGCCGAAAACGTGTACGTTTGCACTTCCCCGCCACAGGGAAGCTGCTAGCCGGGAATTCTCTGCCTGGTTCTACCCGCTGCCCGGAACGCTACGCAGGGCAAAAGCGGTTCTCGTCCTCCGTGCTTGCTTTTTCTCAGAAAGAGCCGTGGTGTGCGTTTTCGCCGGAAAACGCGTTTTCGGCCGAAAACGTGTACGTTTGCACTTCCCCGCCACAGGGAAGCTGCTAGCCGGGAATTCTCTGCCTGGTTCTACCCGCTGCCCGGAACGCTACGCAGGGCAAAAGCGGTTCTCGTCCTCCGTGCTTGCTTTTTCTCAGAAAGAGCCGTGGTGTGCGTTTTCGCCGGAAAACGCGTTTTCGGCCGAAAACGTGTACGTTTGCACTTCCCCGCCACAGGGAAGCTGCTAGCCGGGAATTCTCTGCCTGGTTCCACCCGCTGCCCGGAACGCTACGCAGGGCAAAAGCGGTTCTCGTCCTCCGTGCTTGCTTTTTCTCAGAAAGAGCCGTGGTGTGCGTTTTCGCCGGAAAACGCGTTTTCGGCCGAAAACGTGTACGTTTGCACTTCCCCGCCACAGGGAAGCTGCTAGCCGGGAATTCTCTGCCTGGTTCTACCCGCTGCCCGGAACGCTACGCAGGGCAAAAGCGGTTCTCGTCCTCCGTGCTTGCTTTTTCTCAGAAAGAGCCGTGGTGTGCGTTTTCGCCGGAAAACGCGTTTTCGGCCGAAAACGTGTACGTTTGCACTTTCCCGCCACAGGGAAGCTGCTAGCCGGAAATTCTCTGCCTGGTTCTACCCGCTGCCCGGAACGCTACGCAGGGCAAAAGCGGTTCTCGTCCTCCGTGCTTGCTTTTTCTCAGAAAGAGCCGTGGTGTGCGTTTTCGCCGGAAAACGCGTTTTCGGCCGAAAACGTGTACGTTTGCACTTCCCCGCCACAGGGAAGCTGCTAGCCGGGAATTCTCTGCCTGGTTCTACCCGCTGCCCGGAACGCTACGCAGGGCAAAAGCGGTTCTCGTCCTCCGTGCTTGCTTTTTCACAGAAAGAGCCGTGGTGTGCGTTTTGGCCGGAAAACGCGTTTTCGGCCGAAAACGTGTACGTTTGCACTTCCCCGCCACAGGGAAGCTGCTAGCCGGGAATTCTCTGCCTGGTTCTACCCGCTGCCCGGAACGCTACGCAGGGCAAAAGCGGTTCTCGTCCTCCGTGCTTGCTTTTTCTCAGAAAGAGCCGTGGTGTGCGTTTTCGCCGGAAAACGCGTTTTCGGCCGAAAACGTGTACGTTTGCACTTCCCCGCCACAGGGAAGCTGCTAGCCGGGAATTCTCTGCCTGGTTCTACCCGCTGCCCGGAACGCTACGCAGGGCAAAAGCGGTTCTCGTCCTCCGTGCTTGCTTTTTCTCAGAAAGAGCCGTGGTGTGCGTTTTGGCCGGAAAACGCGTTTTCGGCCGAAAACGTGTACGTTTGCACTTCCCCGCCACAGGGAAGCTGCTAGCCGGGAATTCTCTGCCTGGTTCTACCCGCTGCCCGGAACGCTACGCAGGGCAAAAGCGGTTCTCGTCCTCCGTGCTTGCTTTTTCTCAGAAAGAGCCGTGGTGTGCGTTTTGGCCGGAAAACGCGTTTTCGGCCGAAAACGTGTACGTTTGCAATTCCCGGCCACAGGGAAGCTGCTAGCCGGGAATTCTCTGCCTGGTTCTACCCGCTGGTTCTACCCGCTGCCCGGAACGCTACGCAGGGCAAAAGCGGTTCTCGTCCTCCGTGCTTGCTTTTTCTCAGAAAGAGCCGTGGTGTGCGTTTTCGCCGGAAAACGCGTTTTCGGCCGAAAACGTGTACGTTTGCACTTCCCCGCCACAGGGAAGCTGCTAGCCGGGAATTCTCTGCCTGGTTCTACCCGCTGCCCGGAACGCTACGCAGGGCAAAAGCGGTTCTCGTCCTCCGTGCTTGCTTTTCCTCAGAAAGAGCCGTGGTGTGCGTTTTCGCCGGAAAACGCGTTTTCGGCCGAAAACGTGTACGTTTGCACTTCCCCGCCACAGGGAAGCTGCTAGCCGGGAATTCTCTGCCTGGTTCTACCCGCTGCCCGGAACGCTACGCAGGGCAAAAGCGGTTCTCGTCCTCCGTGCTTGCTTTTTCTCAGAAAGAGCCGTGGTGTGCGTTTTCGCCGGAAAACGCGTTTTCGGCCGAAAACGTGTACGTTTGCACTTCCCCGCCACAGGGAAGCTGCTAGCCGGGAATTCTCTGCCTGGTTCTACCCGCTGCCCGGAACGCTACGCAGGGCAAAAGCGGTTCTCGTCCTCCGTGCTTGCTTTTTCTCAGAAAGAGCCGTGGTGTGCGTTTTCGCCGGAAAACGCGTTTTCGGCCGAAAACGTGTACGTGTGCACTTCCCCGCAACAGGGAAGCTGCTAGCCGGGAATTCTCTGCCTGGTTCTACCCGCTGCCAGGAACGCTACACAGGGCAAAAGCGGTTAACGTCCTCCGTGCTTGCTTTTCCTCAGAAAGAGCCGTGGTGTGCGTTTTGGCCGGAAAACGCGTTTTCGGCCGAAAACGTGTACGTTTGCACTTCCCCGCCACAGGGAAGCTGCTAGCCGGGAATTCTCTGCCTGGTTCTACCCGCTGCCCGGAACGCTACGCAGGGCAAAAGCGGTTCTCGTCCTCCGTGCTTGCTTTTCCTCAGAAAGAGCCGTGGTGTGCCTTTTCGCCGGAAAACGCGTTTTCGGCCGAAAACGTGTACGTTTGCACTTCCCCGCCACAGGGAAGCTGCTAGCCGGGAATTCTCTGCCTGGTTCTACCCGCTGCCCGGAACGCTACGCAGGGCAAAAGTGGTTCTCGTCCTTCGTGCTTGCTTTTTCTCATAAGAGCCGTGGTGTGCGTTTTCGCCGGAAAACGCGTTTTCGGCCGAAAACGTGTACCTTTGCACTTCCCCGCCACAGGGAAGCTGCTAGCCGGGAATTCTCTGCCTGGTTCTACCCGCTGCCCGGAACGCTACGCAGGGCAAAAGCGGTTCTCGTCCTCCGTGCTTGCTTTTTCTCAGAAAGAGCCGTGGTGTGCGTTTTCGACGGAAAACGCGTTTTCGGCCGAAAACGTGTACGTGTGCACTTCCCCGCAACAGGGAAGCTGCTAGCCGGGAATTCTCTGCCTGGTTCTACCCGCTGCCCGGAACGCTACGCAGGGCAAAAGCGGTTCTCGTCCTCCGTGCTTGCTTTTTCTCAGAAAGAGCCGTGGTGTGCGTTTTCGCCGGAAAACGCGTTTTCGGCCGAAAACGTGTACGTTTGCACTTCCCCGCCACAGGGAAGCTGCTAGCCGGGAATTCTCTGCCTGGTTCTACCCGCTGCCCGGAACGCTACGCAGGGCAAAAGCGGTTCTCGTCCTCCGTGCTTGCTTTTCCTCAGAAAGAGCCGTGGTGTGCGTTTTGGCCGGAAAACGCGTTTTCGGCCGAAAACGTGTACGTTTGCACTTCCCCGCCACAGGGAAGCTGCTAGCCGGGAATTCTCTGCCTGGTTCTACCCGCTGCCCGGAACGCTACGCAGGGCAAAAGCGGTTCTCGTCCTCCGTGCTTGCTTTTTCACAGAAAGAGCCGTGGTGTGCGTTTTCGCCGGAAAACGCGTTTTCGGCCGAAAACTTGTACGTTTGCACTTCCCCGCCACAGGGAAGCTGCTAGCCGGGAATTCTCTGCCTGGTTCTACCCGCTGCCCGGAACGCTACGCAGGGCAAAAGCGGTTCTCGTCCTCCGTGCTTGCTTTTTCTCAGAAAGAGCCGTGGTGTGCGTTTTCGCCGGAAAACGCGTTTTCGGCCGAAAACGTGTACGTTTGCACTTCCCCGCCACAGGGAAGCTGCTAGCCGGGAATTCTCTGCCTGGTTCTACCCGCTGCCCGGAACGCTACGCAGGGCAAAAGCGGTTCTCGTCCTCCGTGCTTGCTTTTTCTCAGAAAGAGCCGTGGTGTGCGTTTTCGCCGGAAAACGCGTTTTCGGCCGAAAACGTGTACGTTTGCACTTCCCCGCCACAGGGAAGCTGCTAGCCGGGAATTCTCTGCCTGGTTCTACCCGCTGCCCGGAACGCTACGCAGGGCAAAAGCGGTTCTCGTCCTCCGTGCTTGCTTTTTATCAGAAAGAGCCGTGGTGTGCGTTTTCGCCGGAAAACGCGTTTTCGGCCGAAAACGTGTACGTTTGCACTTCCCCGCCACAGGGAAGCTGCTAGCCGGGAATTCTCTGCCTGGTTCTACCCGCTGCCCGGAACGCTACGCAGGGCAAAAGCGGTTCTCGTCCTCCGTGCTTGCTTTTTCTCAGAAAGAGCCGTGGTGTGCGTTTTCGCCGGAAAACGCGTTTTCGGCCGAAAACGTGTACGTTTGCACTTCCCCGGCACAGGGAAGCTGCTAGCCGGGAATTCTCTGCCTGGTTCTACCCGCTGCCCGGAACGCTACGCAGGGCAAAAGCGGTTCTCGTCCTCCGTGCTTGCTTTTTCTCAGAAAGAGCCGTGGTGTGCGTTTTCGCCGGAAAACGCGTTTTCGGCCGAAAACGTGTACGTTTGCACTTCCCCGCCACAGGGAAGCTGCTAGCCGGGAATTCTCTGCCTGGTTCTACCCGCTGCCCGGAACGCTACGCAGGGCAAAAGCGGTTCTCGTCCTCCGTGCTTGCTTTTTCTCAGAAAGAGCCGTGGTGTGCTTTTTGGCCGCAAAACGCGTTTTCGGCCGAAAACGTGTACCTTTGCACTTCCCCGCCACAGGGAAGCTGCTAGCCGGTAATTCTCTGCCTGGTTCTACCCGCTGCCCGGAACGCTACGCAGGGCAAAAGCGGTTCTCGTCCTCCGTGCTTGCTTTTTCTCAGAAAGAGCTGTGGTGTGCGTTTTCGCCGGAAAACGCGTTTTCGGCCGAAAACGTGTACGTTTGCACTTCCCCGCCACAGGGAAGCTGCTAGCCGGGAATTCTCTGCCTGGTTCTACCCGCTGCCCGGAACGCTACGCAGGGCAAAAGCGGTTCTCGTCCTCCGTGCTTGCTTTTTCTCAGAAAGAGCCGTGGTGTGCGTTTTCGCCGGAAAACGCGTTTTCGGCCGAAAACGTGTACGTTTGCACTTCCCCGCCACAGGGAAGCTGCTAGCCGGGAATTCTCTGCCTGGTTCTACCCGCTGCCCGGAACGCTACGCAGGGCAAAAGCGGTTCTCGTCCTCCGTGCTTGCTTTTTCACAGAAAGAGCCGTGGTGTGCCTTTTCGCTGGAAAACGCGTTTTCGGCCGAAAAAGTGTACGTTTGCACTTCCCCGCCACAGGGAAGCTGCTAGCCGGGAATTCTCTGCCTGGTTCTACCCGCTGCCCGGAACGCTACGCAGGGCAAAAGCGGTTCTCGTTCTCTGTGCTTGCTTTTTCTCAGAAAGAGCCATGGTGTGCGTTTTGGCCGGAAAACGCGTTTTCGGCCGAAAACGTGTACGTTTGCACTTCCCCGGCACAGGGAAGCTGCTAGCCGGGAATTCTCTGCCTGGTTCTACCCGCTGCCCGGAACGCTACGCAGGGCAAAAGCGGTTCTCGTCCTCCGTGCTTGCTTTTCCTCAGAAAGAGCCGTGGTGTGCGTTTTCGCCGGAAAACGCGTTTTCGGCCGAAAACGTGTACGTTTGCACTTCCCCGCCACAGGGAAGCTGCTAGCCGGGAATTCTCTGCCTGGTTCTACCCGCTGCCCGGAACGCTACGCAGGGCTAAAGTGGTTCTCGTCCTCCGTGCTTGCTTTTTCTCATAAGAGCCGTGGTGTGTGTTTTCGCCGGAAAACGCGTTTTCGGCCGAAAACGTGTACGTTTGCACTTCCCCGCCACAGGGAAGCTGCTAGCCGGGAATTCTCTGCCTGGTTCTACCCGCTGCCCGGAACGCTACGCAGGGCAAAAGCGGTTCTCGTCCTCCGTGCTTGCTTTTCCTCAGAAAGAGCCGTGGTGTGCGTTTTCGCCGGAAAACGAGTTTTCGGCCGAAAACGTGTACGTTTGCACTTCCCCGCCACAGGGAAGCTGCTAGCCGGGAATTCTCTGCCTGGTTCTACCCGCTGCCCGGAACGCTACGCAGGGCAAAAGCGGTTCTCGTCCTCCGTGCTTGCTTTTTCTCAGAAAGAACCGTGGTGTGCGTTTTCGCCGGAAAACGCGTTTTCGGCCGAAAACGTGTACGTTTGCACTTCCCCGCCACAGGGAAGCTGCTAGCCGGGAATTCTCTGCCTGGTTCTACCCGCTGCCCGGAACGCTACGCAGGGCAAAAGCGGTTCTCGTCCTCCGTGCTTGCTTTTTCTCAGAAAGAGCCGTGGTGTGCGTTTTGGCCGGAAAACGCGTTTTCGGCCGAAAACGTGTACGTTTGCACTTCCCCGCCACAGGGAAGCTGCTAGCCGGGAATTCTCTGCCTGGTTCTACCCGCTGCCCGGAACGCTACGCAGGGCAAAAGCGGTTCTCGTTCTCTGTGCTTGCTTTTTCTAAGAAAGAGCCATGGTGTGCGTTTTGGCCGGAAAACGCGTTTTCGGCCGAAAACGTGTACGTTTGCACTTCCCCGGCACAGGGAAGCTGCTAGCCGGGAATTCTCTGCCTGTTTCTACCCGCTGCCCGGAACGCTACGCAGGGCAAAAGCGGTTCTCGTCCTCCGTGCTTGCTTTTCCTCAGAAAGAGCCGTGGTGTGCCTTTTCGCCGGAAAACGCGTTTTCGGCCGAAAACGTGTACGTTTGCACTTCCCCGCCACAGGGAAGCTGCTAGCCGGGAATTCTCTGCCTGGTTCTACCCGCTGCCCGGAACGCTACGCAGGGCAAAAGTGGTTCTCGTCCTTCGTGCTTGCTTTTTCTCATAAGAGCCGTGGTGTGCGTTTTCGCCGGAAAACGCGTTTTCGGCCGAAAACGTGTACCTTTGCACTTCCCCGCCACAGGGAAGCTGCTAGCCGGGAATTCTCTGCCTGGTTCTACCCGCTGCCCGGAACGCTACGCAGGGCAAAAGCGGTTCTCGTCCTCCGTGCTTGCTTTTTCTCAGAAAGAGCCGTGGTGTGCGTTTTCGACGGAAAACGCGTTTTCGGCCGAAAACGTGTACGTGTGCACTTCCCCGCAACAGGGAAGCTGCTAGCCGGGAATTCTCTGCCTGGTTCTACCCGCTGCCCGGAACGCTACGCAGGGCAAAAGCGGTTCTCGTCCTCCGTGCTTGCTTTTTCTCAGAAAGAGCCGTGGTGTGCGTTTTGGCCGGAAAACGCGTTTTCGGCCGAAAACGTGTACGTTTGCACTTCCCCGCCACAGGGAAGCTGCTAGCCGGGAATTCTCTGCCTGGTTCTACCCGCTGCCCGGAACGCTACGCAGGGCAAAAGCGGTTCTCGTCCTCCGTGCTTGCTTTTCCTCAGAAAGAGCCGTGGTGTGCGTTTTCGCCGGAAAACGCGTTTTCGGCCGAAAACGTGTACGTTTGCACTTCCCCGCCACAGGGAAGCTGCTAGCCGGGAATTCTCTGCCTGGTTCTACCCGCTGCCCGGAACGCTACGCAGGGCAAAAGCGGTTCTCGTCCTCCGTGCTTGCTTTTTCACAGAAAGAGCCGTGGTGTGCGTTTTCGCCGGAAAACGCGTTTTCGGCCGAAAACTTGTACGTTTGCACTTCCCCGCCACAGGGAAGCTGCTAGCCGGGAATTCTCTGCCTGGTTCTACCCGCTGCCCGGAACGCTACGCAGGGCAAAAGCGGTTCTCGTCCTCCGTGCTTGCTTTTTCTCAGAAAGATCCGTGGTGTGCGTTTTCGCCGGAAAACGCGTTTTCGGCCGAAAACGTGTACGTTTGCACTTCCCCGCCACAGGGAAGCTGCTAGCCGGGAATTCTCTGCCTGGTTCTACCCGCTGCCCGGAACGCTACGCAGGGCAAAAGCGGTTCTCGTCCTCCGTGCTTGCTTTTTCTCAGAAAGAGCCGTGGTGTGCGTTTTCGCCGGAAAACGCGTTTTCGGCCGAAAACGTGTACGTTTGCACTTCCCCGCCACAGGGAAGCTGCTAGCCGGGAATTCTCTGCCTGGTTCTACCCGCTGCCCGGAACGCTACGCAGGGCAAAAGCGGTTCTCGTCCTCCGTGCTTGCTTTTTATCAGAAAGAGCCGTGGTGTGCGTTTTGGCCGGAAAACGCGTTTTCGGAAGAAAACGTGTACGTTTGCACTTCCCCGCCACAGGGAAGCTGCTAGCCGGGAATTCTCTGCCTGGTTCTACCCGCTGCCCGGAACGCTACGCAGGGCAAAAGCGGTTCTCGTCCTCCGTGCTTGCTTTTTCTCAGAAAGAGCCGTGGTGTGCGTTTTCGCCGGAAAACGCGTTTTCGGCCGAAAACGTGTACGTTTGCACTTCCCCGCCACAGGGAAGCTGCTAGCCGGGAATTCTCTGCCTGGTTCTACCCGCTGCCCGGAACGCTACGCAGGGCAAAAGCGGTTCTCGTCCTCCGTGCTTGCTTTTTCTCAGAAAGAGCCGTGGTGTGCGTTTTCGCCGGAAAACGCGTTTTCGGCCGAAAACGTGTACGTTTGCACTTCCCCGCCACAGGGAAGCTGCTAGCCGGGAATTCTCTGCCTGGTTCTACCCGCTGCCCGGAACGCTACGCAGGGCAAAAGCGGTTCTCGTCCTCCGTGCTTGCTTTTTCTCAGAAAGAGCCGTGGTGTGCTTTTTGGCCGCAAAACGCGTTTTCGGCCGAAAACGTGTACCTTTGCACTTCCCCGCCACAGGGAAGCTGCTAGCCGGTAATTCTCTGCCTGGTTCTACCAGCTGCCCGGAACGCTACGCAGGGCAAAAGCGGTTCTCGTCCTCCGTGCTTGCTTTTTCTCAGAAAGAGCCGTGGTGTGCGTTTTCGCCGGAAAACGCGTTTTCGGCCGAAAACGTGTACGTTTGCACTTCCCCGCCACAGGGAAGCTGCTAGCCGGTAATTCTCTGCCTGGTTCTACCCGCTGCCCGGAACGCTACGCAGGGCAAAAGCGGTTCTCGTCCTCCGTGCTTGCTTTTCCTCAGAAAGAGCCGTGGTGTGCGTTTTCGCCGGAAAACGCGTTTTCGGCCGAAAACGTGTACGTTTGCACTTCCCCGCCACAGGGAAGCTGCTAGCCGGGAATTCTCTGCCTGGTTCTACCCGCTGCCCGGAACGCTACGCAGGGCAAAAGCGGTTCTCGTCCTCCGTGCTTGCTTTTTCTCAGAAAGAGCCGTGGTGTGCTTTTTGGCCGCAAAACGCGTTTTCGGCCGAAAACGTGTACCTTTGCACTTCCCCGCCACAGGGAAGCTGCTAGCCGGTAATTCTCTGCCTGGTTCTACCCGCTGCCCGGAACGCTACGCAGGGCAAAAGCGGTTCTCGTCCTCCGTGCTTGCTTTTTCTCAGAAAGAGCCGTGGTGTGCGTTTTCGCCGGAAAACGCGTTTTCGGCCGAAAACGTGTACGTTTGCACTTCCCCGCCACAGGGAAGCTGCTAGCCGGGAATTCTCTGCCTGGTTCTACCCGCTGCCCGGAACGCTACGCAGGGCAAAAGCGGTTCTCGTCCTCCGTGCTTGCTTTTTATCAGAAAGAGCCGTGGTGTGCGTTTTGGCCGGAAAACGCGTTTTCGGCCGAAAACGTGTACGTTTGCACTTCCCCGCCACAGGGAAGCTGCTAGCCGGGAATTCTCTGCCTGGTTCTACCCGCTGCCCGGAACGCTACGCAGGGCAAAAGCGGTTCTCGTCCTCCGTGCTTGCTTTTTCTCAGAAAGAGCCGTGGTGTGCGTTTTCGCCGGAAAATGCGTTTTCGGCCGAAAACGTGTACGTTTGCACTTCCCCGCCACAGGGAAGCTGCTAGCCGGGAATTCTCTGCCTGGTTCTACCCGCTGCCCGGAACGCTACGCAGGGCAAAAGCGGTTCTCGTCCTCCGTGCTTGCTTTTTCTCAGAAAGAGCCGTGGTGTGCGTTTTGGCCGGAAAACGCGTTTTCGGCCGAAAACGTGTACGTTTGCACTTCCCCGCCACAGGGAAGCTGCTAGCCGGGAATTCTCTGCCTGGTTCTACCCGCTGCCCGGAACGCTACGCAGGGCAAAAGCGGTTCTCGTCCTCCGTGCTTGCTTTTTCTCAGAAAGAGCCGTGGTGTGCTTTTTGGCCGCAAAACGCGTTTTCGGCCGAAAACGTGTACCTTTGCACTTCCCCGCCACAGGGAAGCTGCTAGCCGGTAATTCTCTGCCTGGTTCTACCCGCTGCCCGGAACGCTACGCAGGGCAAAAGCGGTTCTCGTCCTCCGTGCTTGCTTTTTCTCAGAAAGAGCTGTGGTGTGCGTTTTCGCCGGAAAACGCGTTTTCGGCCGAAAACGTGTACCTTTGCACTTCCCCGCCACAGGGAAGCTGCTAGCCGGGAATTCTCTGCCTGGTTCTACCCGCTGCCCGGAACGCTACGCAGGGCAAAAGCGGTTCTCGTCCTCCGTGCTTGCTTTTTCTCAGAAAGAGCCGTGGTGTGCGTTTTCGCCGGAAAACGCGTTTTCGGCCGAAAACGTGTACGTTTGCACTTCCCCGGCACAGGGAAGCTGCTAGCCGGGAATTCTCTGCCTGGTTCTACCCGCTGCCCGGAACGCTACGCAGGGCAAAAGCGGTTCTCGTCCTCCGTGCTTGCTTTTTCACAGAAAGAGCCGTGGTGTGCCTTTTCGCTGGAAAACGCGTTTTCGGCCGAAAAAGTGTACGTTTGCACTTCCCCGCCACAGGGAAGCTGCTAGCCGGGAATTCTCTGCCTGGTTCTACCCGCTGCCCGGAACGCTACGCAGGGCAAAAGCGGTTCTCGTTCTCTGTGCTTGCTTTTTCTCAGAAAGAGCCATGGTGTGCGTTTTGGACGGAAAACGCGTTTTCGGCCGAAAACGTGTACGTTTGCACTTCCCCGGCACAGGGAAGCTGCTAGCCGGGAATTCTCTGCCTGGTTCTACCCGCTGCCCGGAACGCTACGCAGGGCAAAAGCGGTTCTCGTCCTCCGTGCTTGCTTTTCCTCAGAAAGAGCCGTGGTGTGCGTTTTCTCCGGAAAACGCGTTTTCGGCCGAAAACGTGTACGTTTGCACTTCCCCGCCACAGGGAAGCTGCTAGCCGGGAATTCTCTGCCTGGTTCTACCCGCTGCCCGGAACGCTACGCAGGGCTAAAGTGGTTCTCGTCCTCCGTGCTTGCTTTTTCTCATAAGAGCCGTGGTGTGTGTTTTCGCCGGAAAACGCGTTTTCGGCCGAAAACGTGTACGTTTGCACTTCCCCGCCACAGGGAAGCTGCTAGCCGGGAATTCTCTGCCTGGTTCTACCCGCTGCCCGGAACGCTACGCAGGGCAAAAGCGGTTCTCGTCCTCCGTGCTTGCTTTTTCTCAGAAAGAGCCGTGGTGTGCGTTTTCGACGGAAAACGCGTTTTCGGCCGAAAACGTGTACGTGTGCACTTCCCCGCAACAGGGAAGCTGCTAGCCGGGAATTCTCTGCCTGGTTCTACCCGCTGCCCGGAACGCTACGCAGGGCAAAAGCGGTTCTCGTCCTCCGTGCTTGCTTTTCCTCAGAAAGAGCCGTGGTGTGCGTTTTCGCCGGAAAACGAGTTTTCGGCCGAAAACGTGTACGTTTGCACTTCCCCGCCACAGGGAAGCTGCTAGCCGGGAATTCTCTGCCTGGTTCTACCCGCTGCCCGGAACGCTACGCAGGGCAAAAGCGGTTCTCGTCCTCCGTGCTTGCTTTTTCTCAGAAAGAACCGTGGTGTGCGTTTTCGCCGGAAAACGCGTTTTCGGCCGAAAACGTGTACGTTAGCACTTCCCCGCCACAGGGAAGCTGCTAGCCGGGAATTCTCTGCCTGGTTCTACCCGCTGCCCGGAACGCTACGCAGGGCAAAAGCGGTTCTCGTCCTCCGTGCTTGCTTTTTCTCAGAAAGAGCCGTGGTGTGCGTTTTGGCCGGAAAACGCGTTTTCGGCCGAAAACGTGTACGTTTGCACTTCCCCGCCACAGGGAAGCTGCTAGCCGGGAATTCTCTGCCTGGTTCTACCCGCTGCCCGGAACGCTACGCAGGGCAAAAGCGGTTCTCGTCCTCCGTGCTTGCTTTTCCTCAGAAAGAGCCGTGGTGTGCGTTTTGGCCGGAAAACGCGTTTTCGGCCGAAAACGTGTACGTTTGCACTTCCCCGGCACAGGGAAGCTGCTAGCCGGGAATTCTCTGCCTGGTTCTACCCGCTGCCCGGAACGCTACGCAGGGCAAAAGCGGTTCTCGTCCTCCGTGCTTGCTTTTTCACAGAAAGAGCCGTGGTGTGCCTTTTCGCTGGAAAACGCGTTTTCGGCCGAAAAAGTGTACGTTTGCACTTCCCCGCCACAGGGAAGCTGCTAGCCGGGAATTCTCTGCCTGGTTCTACCCGCTGCCCGGAACGCTACGCAGGGCAAAAGCGGTTCTCGTTCTCTGTGCTTGCTTTTTCTCAGAAAGAGCCATGGTGTGCGTTTTGGCCGGAAAACGCGTTTTCGGCCGAAAACGTGTACGTTTGCACTTCCCCGCCACAGGGAAGCTGCTAGCCGGGAATTCTCTGCCTGTTTCTACCCGCTGCCCGGAACGCTACGCAGGGCAAAAGCGGTTCTCGTCCTCCGTGCTTGCTTTTCCTCAGAAAGAGCCGTGGTGTGCCTTTTCGCCGGAAAACGCGTTTTCGGCCGAAAACGTGTACGTTTGCACTTCCCCGCCACAGGGAAGCTGCTAGCCGGGAATTCTCTGCCTGGTTCTACCCGCTGCCCGGAACGCTACGCAGGGCAAAAGTGGTTCTCGTCCTTCGTGCTTGCTTTTTCTCATAAGAGCCGTGGTGTGCGTTTTCGCCGGAAAACGCGTTTTCGGCCGAAAACGTGTACCTTTGCACTTCCCCGCCACAGGGAAGCTGCTAGCCGGGAATTCTCTGCCTGTTTCTACCCGCTGCCCGGAACGCTACGCAGGGCAAAAGCGGTTCTCGTCCTCCGTGCTTGCTTTTTCTCAGAAAGAGCCGTGGTGTGCGTTTTCGACGGAAAACGCGTTTTCGGCCGAAAACGTGTACGTGTGCACTTCCCCGCAACAGGGAAGCTGCTAGCCGGGAATTCTCTGCCTGGTTCTACCCGCTGCCCGGAACGCTACGCAGGGCAAAAGCGGTTCTCGTCCTCCGTGCTTGCTTTTTCTCAGAAAGAGCCGTGGTGTGCGTTTTGGCCGGAAAACGCGTTTTCGGCCGAAAACGTGTACGTTTGCACTTCCCCGCCACAGGGAAGCTGCTAGCCGGGAATTCTCTGCCTGGTTCTACCCGCTGCCCGGAACGCTACGCAGGGCAAAAGCGGTTCTCGTCCTCCGTGCTTGCTTTTCCTCAGAAAGAGCCGTGGTGTGCGTTTTCGCCGGAAAACGCGTTTTCGGCCGAAAACGTGTACGTTTGCACTTCCCCGCCACAGGGAAGCTGCTAGCCGGGAATTCTCTGCCTGGTTCTACCCGCTGCCCGGAACGCTACGCAGGGCAAAAGCGGTTCTCGTCCTCCGTGCTTGCTTTTTCACAGAAAGAGCCGTGGTGTGCGTTTTCGCCGGAAAACGCGTTTTCGGCCGAAAACTTGTACGTTTGCACTTCCCCGCCACAGGGAAGCTGCTAGCCGGGAATTCTCTGCCTGGTTCTACCCGCTGCCCGGAACGCTACGCAGGGCAAAAGCGGTTCTCGTCCTCCGTGCTTGCTTTTTCTCAGAAAGATCCGTGGTGTGCGTTTTCGCCGGAAAACGCGTTTTCGGCCGAAAACGTGTACGTTTGCACTTCCCCGCCACAGGGAAGCTGCTAGCCGGGAATTCTCTGCCTGGTTCTACCCGCTGCCCGGAACGCTACGCAGGGCAAAAGCGGTTCTCGTCCTCCGTGCTTGCTTTTTCTCAGAAAGAGCCGTGGTGTGCGTTTTCGCCGGAAAACGCGTTTTCGGCCGAAAACGTGTACGTTTGCACTTCCCCGCCACAGGGAAGCTGCTAGCCGGGAATTCTCTGCCTGGTTCTACCCGCTGCCCGGAACGCTACGCAGGGCAAAAGCGGTTCTCGTCCTCCGTGCTTGCTTTTTATCAGAAAGAGCCGTGGTGTGCGTTTTGGCCGGAAAACGCGTTTTCGGCCGAAAACGTGTACGTTTGCACTTCCCCGCCACAGGGAAGCTGCTAGCCGGGAATTCTCTGCCTGGTTCTACCCGCTGCCCGGAACGCTACGCAGGGCAAAAGCGGTTCTCGTCCTCCGTGCTTGCTTTTTCTCAGAAAGAGCCGTGGTGTGCGTTTTCGCCGGAAAACGCGTTTTCGGCCGAAAACGTGTACGTTTGCACTTCCCCGCCACAGGGAAGCTGCTAGCCGGGAATTCTCTGCCTGGTTCTACCCGCTGCCCGGAACGCTACGCAGGGCAAAAGCGGTTCTCGTCCTCCGTGCTTGCTTTTTCTCAGAAAGAGCCGTGGTGTGCGTTTTCGCCGGAAAACGCGTTTTCGGCCGAAAACGTGTACGTTTGCACTTCCCCGCCACAGGGAAGCTGCTAGCCGGGAATTCTCTGCCTGGTTCTACCCGCTGCCCGGAACGCTACGCAGGGCAAAAGCGGTTCTCGTCCTCCGTGCTTGCTTTTTCTCAGAAAGAGCCGTGGTGTGCTTTTTGGCCGCAAAACGCGTTTTCGGCCGAAAACGTGTACCTTTGCACTTCCCCGCCACAGGGAAGCTGCTAGCCGGGAATTCTCTGCCTGGTTCTACCCGCTGCCCGGAACGCTACGCAGGGCAAAAGCGGTTCTCGTCCTCCGTGCTTGCTTTTTCACAAAAAGAGCCGTGGTGTGCCTTTTCGCTGGAAAACGCGTTTTCGGCCGAAAAAGTGTACGTTTGCACTTCCCCGCCACAGGGAAGCTGCTAGCCGGGAATTCTCTGCCTGGTTCTACCCGCTGCCCGGAACGCTACGCAGGGCAAAAGCGGTTCTCGTTCTCTGTGCTTGCTTTTTCTCAGAAAGAGCCATGGTGTGCGTTTTGGCCGGAAAACGCGTTTTCGGCCGAAAACGTGTACGTTTGCACTTCCCCGGCACAGGGAAGCTGCTAGCCGGGAATTCTCTGCCTGGTTCTACCCGCTGCCCGGAACGCTACGCAGGGCAAAAGCGGTTCTCGTCCTCCGTGCTTGCTTTTCCTCAGAAAGAGCCGTGGTGTGCGTTTTCTCCGGAAAACGCGTTTTCGGCCGAAAACGTGTACGTTTGCACTTCCCCGCCACAGGGAAGCTGCTAGCCGGGAATTCTCTGCCTGGTTCTACCCGCTGCCCGGAACGCTACGCAGGGCTAAAGTGGTTCTCGTCCTCCGTGCTTGCTTTTTCTCATAAGAGCCGTGGTGTGTGTTTTCGCCGGAAAACGCGTTTTCGGCCGAAAACGTGTACCTTTGCACTTCCCCGCCACAGGGAAGCTGCTAGCCGGGAATTCTCTGCCTGGTTCTACCCGCTGCCCGGAACGCTACGCAGGGCAAAAGCGGTTCTCGTCCTCCGTGCTTGCTTTTTCTCAGAAAGAGCCGTGGTGTGCGTTTTCGACGGAAAACGCGTTTTCGGCCGAAAACGTGTACGTTTGCACTTCCCCGCCACAGGGAAGCTGCTAGCCGGGAATTCTCTGCCTGGTTCTACCCGCTGCCCGGAACGCTACGCAGGGCAAAAGCGGTTCTCGTCCTCCGTGCTTGCTTTTTCTCAGAAAGAACCGTGGTGTGCGTTTTCACCGGAAAACGCGTTTTCGGCCGAAAACGTGTACGTTTGCACTTCCCCGCCACAGGGAAGCTGCTAGCCGGGAATTCTCTGCCTGGTTCTACCCGCTGCCCGGAACGCTACGCAGGGCAAAAGCGGTTCTCGTCCTCCGTGCTTGCTTTTTCTCAGAAAGAGCCGTGGTGTGCGTTTTCGCCGGAAAACGCGTTTTCGGCCGAAAACGTGTACGTTTGCACTTCCCCGCCACAGGGAAGCTGCTAGCCGGGAATTCTCTGCCTGGTTCTACCCGCTGCCCGGAACGCTACGCAGGGCAAAAGCGGTTCTCGTCCTCCGTGCTTGCTTTTTCTCAGAAAGAGCCGTGGTGTGCGTTTTCGCCGGAAAACGCGTTTTCGGCCGAAAACGTGTACGTTTGCACTTCCCCGCCACAGGGAAGCTGCTAGCCGGGAATTCTCTGCCTGGTTCTACCCGCTGCCCGGAACGCTACGCAGGGCAAAAGCGGTTCTCGTCCTCCGTGCTTGCTTTTTCTCAGAAAGAGCCGTGGTGTGCGTTTTCGCCGGAAAACGCGTTTTCGGCCGAAAACGTGTACGTTTGCACTTCCCCGCCACAGGGAAGCTGCTAGCCGGGAATTCTCTGCCTGGTTCTACCCGCTGCCCGGAACGCTACGCAGGGCAAAAGCGGTTCTCGTCCTCCGTGCTTGCTTTTTCTCAGAAAGAGCCGTGGTGTGCGTTTTCGCCGGAAAACGCGTTTTCGGCCGAAAACGTGTACGTTTGCACTTCCCCGCCACAGGGAAGCTGCTAGCCGGGAATTCTCTGCCTGGTTCTACCCGCTGCCCGGAACGCTACGCAGGGCAAAAGCGGTTCTCGTCCTCCGTGCTTGCTTTTTCTCAGAAAGAGCCGTGGTGTGCGTTTTCGCCGGAAAACGCGTTTTCGGCCGAAAACGTGTACGTTTGCACTTCCCCGCCACAGGGAAGCTGCTAGCCGGGAATTCTCTGCCTGGTTCTACCAGCTGCCCGGAACGCTACGCAGGGCAAAAGCGGTTCTCGTCCTCCGTGCTTGCTTTTTCTCAGAAAGAGCCGTGGTGTGCGTTTTCGCCGGAAAACGCGTTTTCGGCCGAAAACGTGTACGTTTGCACTTCCCCGCCACAGGGAAGCTGCTAGCCGGTAATTCTCTGCCTGGTTCTACCCGCTGCCCGGAACGCTACGCAGGGCAAAAGCGGTTCTCGTCCTCCGTGCTTGCTTTTCCTCAGAAAGAGCCGTGGTGTGCGTTTTCGCCGGAAAACGCGTTTTCGGCCGAAAACGTGTACGTTTGCACTTCCCCGCCACAGGGAAGCTGCTAGCCGGGAATTCTCTGCCTGGTTCTACCCGCTGCCCGGAACGCTACGCAGGGCAAAAGCGGTTCTCGTCCTCCGTGCTTGCTTTTTCTCAGAAAGAGCCGTGGTGTGCTTTTTGGCCGCAAAACGCGTTTTCGGCCGAAAACGTGTACCTTTGCACTTCCCCGCCACAGGGAAGCTGCTAGCCGGTAATTCTCTGCCTGGTTCTACCCGCTGCCCGGAACGCTACGCAGGGCAAAAGCGGTTCTCGTCCTCCGTGCTTGCTTTTTCTCAGAAAGAGCCGTGGTGTGCGTTTTCGCCGGAAAACGCGTTTTCGGCCGAAAACGTGTACGTTTGCACTTCCCCGCCACAGGGAAGCTGCTAGCCGGGAATTCTCTGCCTGGTTCTACCCGCTGCCCGGAACGCTACGCAGGGCAAAAGCGGTTCTCGTCCTCCGTGCTTGCTTTTTCTCAGAAAGAGCCGTGGTGTGCGTTTTCGCCGGAAAACGCGTTTTCGGCCGAAAACGTGTACGTTTGCACTTCCCCGCCACAGGGAAGCTGCTAGCCGGGAATTCTCTGCCTGGTTCCACCCGCTGCCCGGAACGCTACGCAGGGCAAAAGCGGTTCTCGTCCTCCGTGCTTGCTTTTTCTCAGAAAGAGCCGTGGTGTGCGTTTTCGCCGGAAAACGCGTTTTCGGCCGAAAACGTGTACGTTTGCACTTCCCCGCCACAGGGAAGCTGCTAGCCGGGAATTCTCTGCCTGGTTCTACCCGCTGCCCGGAACGCTACGCAGGGCAAAAGCGGTTCTCGTCCTCCGTGCTTGCTTTTTCTCAGAAAGAGCCGTGGTGTGCGTTTTCGCCGGAAAACGCGTTTTCGGCCGAAAACGTGTACGTTTGCACTTCCCCGCCACAGGGAAGCTGCTAGCCGGGAATTCTCTGCCTGGTTCTACCCGCTGCCCGGAACGCTACGCAGGGCAAAAGCGGTTCTCGTCCTCCGTGCTTGCTTTTTCTCAGAAAGAGCCGTGGTGTGCGTTTTGGCCGGAAAACGCGTTTTCGGCCGAAAACGTGTACGTTTGCACTTCCCCGCCACAGGGAAGCTGCTAGCCGGGAATTCTCTGCCTGGTTCTACCCGCTGCCCGGAACGCTACGCAGGGCAAAAGCGGTTCTCGTCCTCCGTGCTTGCTTTTTCTCAGAAAGAGCCGTGGTGTGCGTTTTGGCCGGAAAACGCGTTTTCGGCCGAAAACGTGTACGTTTGCACTTCCCCGCCACAGGGAAGCTGCTAGCCGGGAATTCTCTGCCTGGTTCTACCCGCTGGTTCTACCCGCTGCCCGGAACGCTACGCAGGGCAAAAGCGGTTCTCGTCCTCCGTGCTTGCTTTTTCTCAGAAAGAGCCGTGGTGTGCGTTTTCGCCGGAAAACGCGTTTTCGGCCGAAAACGTGTACGTTTGCACTTCCCCGCCACAGGGAAGCTGCTAGCCGGGAATTCTCTGCCTGGTTCTACCCGCTGCCCGGAACGCTACGCAGGGCAAAAGCGGTTCTCGTCCTCCGTGCTTGCTTTTTCTCAGAAAGAGCCGTGGTGTGCGTTTTCGCCGGAAAACGCGTTTTCGGCCGAAAACGTGTACGTTTGCACTTCCCCGCCACAGGGAAGCTGCTAGCCGGGAATTCTCTGCCTGGTTCTACCCGCTGCCCGGAACGCTACGCAGGGCAAAAGCGGTTCTCGTCCTCCGTGCTTGCTTTTTCTCAGAAAGAGCCGTGGTGTGCGTTTTCGCCGGAAAACGCGTTTTCGGCCGAAAACGTGTACGTTTGCACTTCCCCGCCACAGGGAAGCTGCTAGCCGGGAATTCTCTGCCTGGTTCTACCCGCTGCCCGGAACGCTACGCAGGGCAAAAGCGGTTCTCGTCCTCCGTGCTTGCTTTTTCTCAGAAAGAGCCGTGGTGTGCGTTTTCGCCGGAAAACGCGTTTTCGGCCGAAAACGTGTACGTGTGCACTTCCCCGCAACAGGGAAGCTGCTAGCCGGGAATTCTCTGCCTGGTTCTACCCGCTGCCAGGAATGCTACACAGGGCAAAAGCGGTTAACGTCCTCCGTGCTTGCTTTTCCTCAGAAAGAGCCGTGGTGTGCGTTTTGGCCGGAAAACGCGTTTTCGGCCGAAAACGTGTACGTTTGCACTTCCCCGCCACAGGGAAGCTGCTAGCCGGGAATTCTCTGCCTGGTTCTACCCGCTGCCCGGAACGCTACGCAGGGCAAAAGCGGTTCTCGTCCTCCGTGCTTGCTTTTTCACAGAAAGAGCCGTGGTGTGCCTTTTTGCTGGAAAACGCGTTTTCGGCCGAAAAAGTGTACGTTTGCACTTCCCCGCAACAGGGAAGCTGCTAGCCGGGAATTCTCTGCCTGGTTCTACCCGCTGCCCGGAACGCTACGCAGGGCAAAAGCGGTTCTCGTCCTCCGTGCTTGCTTTTCCTCAGAAAGAGCCGTGGTGTGCCTTTTCGCCGGAAAACGCGTTTTCGGCCGAAAACGTGTACGTTTGCACTTCCCCGCCACAGGGAAGCTGCTAGCCGGGAATTCTCTGCCTGGTTCTACCCGCTGCCCGGAACGCTACGCAGGGAAAAAGTGGTTCTCGTCCTTCGTGCTTGCTTTTTCTCATAAGAGCCGTGGTGTGCGTTTTCGCCGGAAAACGCGTTTTCGGCCGAAAACGTGTACCTTTGCACTTCCCCGCCACAGGGAAGCTGCTAGCCGGGAATTCTCTGCCTGGTTCTACCCGCTGCCCGGAACGCTACGCAGGGCAAAAGCGGTTCTCGTCCTCCGTGCTTGCTTTTTCTCAGAAAGAGCCGTGGTGTGCGTTTTCGACGGAAAACGCGTTTTCGGCCGAAAACGTGTACGTGTGCACTTCCCCGCAACAGGGAAGCTGCTAGCCGGGAATTCTCTGCCTGGTTCTACCCGCTGCCCGGAACGCTACGCAGGGCAAAAGCGGTTCTCGTCCTCCGTGCTTGCTTTTTCTCAGAAAGAGCCGTGGTGTGCGTTTTCGCCGGAAAACGCGTTTTCGGCCGAAAACGTGTACGTTTGCACTTCCCCGCCACAGGGAAGCTGCTAGCCGGGAATTCTCTGCCTGGTTCTACCCGCTGCCCGGAACGCTACGCAGGGCAAAAGCGGTTCTCGTCCTCCGTGCTTGCTTTTCCTCAGAAAGAGCCGTGGTGTGCGTTTTGGCCGGAAAACGCGTTTTCGGCCGAAAACGTGTACGTTTGCACTTCCCCGCCACAGGGAAGCTGCTAGCCGGTAATTCTCTGCCTGGTTCTACCCGCTGCCCGGAACGCTACGCAGGGCAAAAGCGGTTCTCGTCCTCCGTGCTTGCTTTTTCACAGAAAGAGCCGTGGTGTGCGTTTTCGCCGGAAAACGCGTTTTCGGCCGAAAACTTGTACGTTTGCACTTCCCCGCCACAGGGAAGCTGCTAGCCGGGAATTCTCTGCCTGGTTCTACCCGCTGCCCGGAACGCTACGCAGGGCAAAAGCGGTTCTCGTCCTCCGTGCTTGCTTTTTCTCAGAAAGATCCGTGGTGTGCGTTTTCGCCGGAAAACGCGTTTTCGGCCGAAAACGTGTACGTTTGCACTTCCCCGCCACAGGGAAGCTGCTAGCCGGGAATTCTCTGCCTGGTTCTACCCGCTGCCCGGAACGCTACGCAGGGCAAAAGCGGTTCTCGTCCTCCGTGCTTGCTTTTTCTCAGAAAGAGCCGTGGTGTGCGTTTTCGCCGGAAAACGCGTTTTCGGCCGAAAACGTGTACGTTTGCACTTCCCCGCCACAGGGAAGCTGCTAGCCGGGAATTCTCTGCCTGGTTCTACCCGCTGCCCGGAACGCTACGCAGGGCAAAAGCGGTTCTCGTCCTCCGTGCTTGCTTTTTATCAGAAAGAGCCGTGGTGTGCGTTTTCGCCGGAAAACGCGTTTTCGGCCGAAAACGTGTACGTTTGCACTTCCCCGCCACAGGGAAGCTGCTAGCCGGGAATTCTCTGCCTGGTTCTACCCGCTGCCCGGAACGCTACGCAGGGCAAAAGCGGTTCTCGTCCTCCGTGCTTGCTTTTTCTCAGAAAGAGCCGTGGTGTGCGTTTTCGCCGGAAAACGCGTTTTCGGCCGAAAACGTGTACGTTTGCACTTCCCCGCCACAGGGAAGCTGCTAGCCGGGAATTCTCTGCCTGGTTCTACCCGCTGCCCGGAACGCTACGCAGGGCAAAAGCGGTTCTCGTCCTCCGTGCTTGCTTTTTCTCAGAAAGAGCCGTGGTGTGCGTTTTCGCCGGAAAACGCGTTTTCGGCCGAAAACGTGTACGTTTGCACTTCCCCGCCACAGGGAAGCTGCTAGCCGGGAATTCTCTGCCTGGTTCTACCCGCTGCCCGGAACGCTACGCAGGGCAAAAGCGGTTCTCGTCCTCCGTGCTTGCTTTTTCTCAGAAAGAGCCGTGGTGTGCTTTTTGGCCGCAAAACGCGTTTTCGGCCGAAAACGTGTACCTTTGCACTTCCCCGCCACAGGGAAGCTGCTAGCCGGTAATTCTCTGCCTGGTTCTACCCGCTGCCCGGAACGCTACGCAGGGCAAAAGCGGTTCTCGTCCTCCGTGCTTGCTTTTTCTCAGAAAGAGCTGTGGTGTGCGTTTTCGCCGGAAAACGCGTTTTCGGCCGAAAACGTGTACCTTTGCACTTCCCCGCCACAGGGAAGCTGCTAGCCGGGAATTCTCTGCCTGGTTCTACCCGCTGCCCGGAACGCTACGCAGGGCAAAAGCGGTTCTCGTCCTCCGTGCTTGCTTTTTCTCAGAAAGAGCCGTGGTGTGCGTTTTCGCCGGAAAACGCGTTTTCGGCCGAAAACGTGTACGTTTGCACTTCCCCGGCACAGGGAAGCTGCTAGCCGGGAATTCTCTGCCTGGTTCTACCCGCTGCCCGGAACGCTACGCAGGGCAAAAGCGGTTCTCGTCCTCCGTGCTTGCTTTTTCACAGAAAGAGCCGTGGTGTGCCTTTTCGCTGGAAAACGCGTTTTCGGCCGAAAAAGTGTACGTTTGCACTTCCCCGCCACAGGGAAGCTGCTAGCCGGGAATTCTCTGCCTGGTTCTACCCGCTGCCCGGAACGCTACGCAGGGCAAAAGCGGTTCTCGTTCTCTGTGCTTGCTTTTTCTCAGAAAGAGCCATGGTGTGCGTTTTGGCCGGAAAACGCGTTTTCGGCCGAAAACGTGTACGTTTGCACTTCCCCGGCACAGGGAAGCTGCTAGCCGGGAATTCTCTGCCTGGTTCTACCCGCTGCCCGGAACGCTACGCAGGGCAAAAGCGGTTCTCGTCCTCCGTGCTTGCTTTTCCTCAGAAAGAGCCGTGGTGTGCGTTTTCTCCGGAAAACGCGTTTTCGGCCGAAAACGTGTACGTTTGCACTTCCCCGCCACAGGGAAGCTGCTAGCCGGGAATTCTCTGCCTGGTTCTACCCGCTGCCCGGAACGCTACGCAGGGCTAAAGTGGTTCTCGTCCTCCGTGCTTGCTTTTTCTCATAAGAGCCGTGGTGTGTGTTTTCGCCGGAAAACGCGTTTTCGGCCGAAAACGTGTACGTTTGCACTTCCCCGCCACAGGGAAGCTGCTAGCCGGGAATTCTCTGCCTGGTTCTACCCGCTGCCCGGAACGCTACGCAGGGCAAAAGCGGTTCTCGTCCTCCGTGCTTGCTTTTTCTCAGAAAGAACCGTGGTGTGCGTTTTCGCCGGAAAACGCGTTTTCGGCCGAAAACGTGTACGTTTGCACTTCCCCGCCACAGGGAAGCTGCTAGCCGGGAATTCTCTGCCTGGTTCTACCCGCTGCCCGGAACGCTACGCAGGGCAAAAGCGGTTCTCGTCCTCCGTGCTTGCTTTTTCTCAGAAAGAGCCGTGGTGTGCGTTTTGGCCGGAAAACGCGTTTTCGGCCGAAAACGTGTACGTTTGCACTTCCCCGCCACAGGGAAGCTGCTAGCCGGGAATTCTCTGCCTGGTTCTACCCGCTGCCCGGAACGCTACGCAGGGCAAAAGCGGTTCTCGTCCTCCGTGCTTGCTTTTCCTCAGAAAGAGCCGTGGTGTGCGTTTTGGCCGGAAAACGCGTTTTCGGCCGAAAACGTGTACGTTTGCACTTCCCCGCCACAGGGAAGCTGCTAGCCGGGAATTCTCTGCCTGGTTCTACCCGCTGCCCGGAACGCTACGCAGGGCAAAAGCGGTTCTCGTCCTCCGTGCTTGCTTTTTCACAGAAAGAGCCGTGGTGTGCCTTTTCGCTGGAAAACGCGTTTTCGGCCGAAAAAGTGTACGTTTGCACTTCCCCGCCACAGGGAAGCTGCTAGCCGGGAATTCTCTGCCTGGTTCTACCCGCTGCCCGGAACGCTACGCAGGGCAAAAGCGGTTCTCGTTCTCTGTGCTTGCTTTTTCTCAGAAAGAGCCATGGTGTGCGTTTTGGCCGGAAAACGCGTTTTCGGCCGAAAACGTGTACGTTTGCACTTCCCCGGCACAGGGAAGCTGCTAGCCGGGAATTCTCTGCCTGTTTCTACCCGCTGCCCGGAACGCTACGCAGGGCAAAAGCGGTTCTCGTCCTCCGTGCTTGCTTTTCCTCAGAAAGAGCCGTGGTGTGCCTTTTCGCCGGAAAACGCGTTTTCGGCCGAAAACGTGTACGTTTGCACTTCCCCGCCACAGGGAAGCTGCTAGCCGGGAATTCTCTGCCTGGTTCTACCCGCTGCCCGGAACGCTACGCAGGGCAAAAGTGGTTCTCGTCCTTCGTGCTTGCTTTTTCTCATAAGAGCCGTGGTGTGCGTTTTCGCCGGAAAACGCGTTTTCGGCCGAAAACGTGTACCTTTGCACTTCCCCGCCACAGGGAAGCTGCTAGCCGGGAATTCTCTGCCTGGTTCTACCCGCTGCCCGGAACGCTACGCAGGGCAAAAGCGGTTCTCGTCCTCCGTGCTTGCTTTTTCTCAGAAAGAGCCGTGGTGTGCGTTTTCGACGGAAAACGCGTTTTCGGCCGAAAACGTGTACGTGTGCACTTCCCCGCAACAGGGAAGCTGCTAGCCGGGAATTCTCTGCCTGGTTCTACCCGCTGCCCGGAACGCTACGCAGGGCAAAAGCGGTTCTCGTCCTCCGTGCTTGCTTTTTCTCAGAAAGAGCCGTGGTGTGCGTTTTGGCCGGAAAACGCGTTTTCGGCCGAAAACGTGTACGTTTGCACTTCCCCGCCACAGGGAAGCTGCTAGCCGGGAATTCTCTGCCTGGTTCTACCCGCTGCCCGGAACGCTACGCAGGGCAAAAGCGGTTCTCGTCCTCCGTGCTTGCTTTTCCTCAGAAAGAGCCGTGGTGTGCGTTTTCGCCGGAAAACGCGTTTTCGGCCGAAAACGTGTACGTTTGCACTTCCCCGCCACAGGGAAGCTGCTAGCCGGGAATTCTCTGCCTGGTTCTACCCGCTGCCCGGAACGCTACGCAGGGCAAAAGCGGTTCTCGTCCTCCGTGCTTGCTTTTTCACAGAAAGAGCCGTGGTGTGCGTTTTCGCCGGAAAACGCGTTTTCGGCCGAAAACTTGTACGTTTGCACTTCCCCGCCACAGGGAAGCTGCTAGCCGGGAATTCTCTGCCTGGTTCTACCCGCTGCCCGGAACGCTACGCAGGGCAAAAGCGGTTCTCGTCCTCCGTGCTTGCTTTTTCTCAGAAAGATCCGTGGTGTGCGTTTTCGCCGGAAAACGCGTTTTCGGCCGAAAACGTGTACGTTTGCACTTCCCCGCCACAGGGAAGCTGCTAGCCGGGAATTCTCTGCCTGGTTCTACCCGCTGCCCGGAACGCTACGCAGGGCAAAAGCGGTTCTCGTCCTCCGTGCTTGCTTTTTCTCAGAAAGAGCCGTGGTGTGCGTTTTCGCCGGAAAACGCGTTTTCGGCCGAAAACGTGTACGTTTGCACTTCCCCGCCACAGGGAAGCTGCTAGCCGGGAATTCTCTGCCTGGTTCTACCCGCTGCCCGGAACGCTACGCAGGGCAAAAGCGGTTCTCGTCCTCCGTGCTTGCTTTTTATCAGAAAGAGCCGTGGTGTGCGTTTTGGCCGGAAAACGCGTTTTCGGCCGAAAACGTGTACGTTTGCACTTCCCCGCCACAGGGAAGCTGCTAGCCGGGAATTCTCTGCCTGGTTCTACCCGCTGCCCGGAACGCTACGCAGGGCAAAAGCGGTTCTCGTCCTCCGTGCTTGCTTTTTCTCAGAAAGAGCCGTGGTGTGCGTTTTCGCCGGAAAACGCGTTTTCGGCCGAAAACGTGTACGTTTGCACTTCCCCGCCACAGGGAAGCTGCTAGCCGGGAATTCTCTGCCTGGTTCTACCCGCTGCCCGGAACGCTACGCAGGGCAAAAGCGGTTCTCGTCCTCCGTGCTTGCTTTTTCTCAGAAAGAGCCGTGGTGTGCGTTTTCGCCGGAAAACGCGTTTTCGGCCGAAAACGTGTACGTTTGCACTTCCCCGCCACAGGGAAGCTGCTAGCCGGGAATTCTCTGCCTGGTTCTACCCGCTGCCCGGAACGCTACGCAGGGCAAAAGCGGTTCTCGTCCTCCGTGCTTGCTTTTTATCAGAAAGAGCCGTGGTGTGCCCTTTGGCCGCAAAACGCGTTTTCGGCCGAAAACGTGTACCTTTGCACTTCCCCGCCACAGGGAAGCTGCTAGCCGGGAATTCTCTGCCTGGTTCTACCCGCTGCCCGGAACGCTACGCAGGGCAAAAGCGGTTCTCGTCCTCCGTGCTTGCTTTTTCTCAGAAAGAGCCGTGGTGTGCGTTTTCGCCGGAAAACGCGTTTTCGGCCGAAAACGTGTACGTTTGCACTTCCCCGCCACAGGGAAGCTGCTAGCCGGGAATTCTCTGCCTGGTTCTACCCGCTGCCCGGAACGCTACGCAGGGCAAAAGCGGTTCTCGTCCTCCGTGCTTGCTTTTTCTCAGAAAGAGCCGTGGTGTGCGTTTTCGCCGGAAAACGCGTTTTCGGCCGAAAACGTGTACGTTTGCACTTCCCCGCCACAGGGAAGCTGCTAGCCGGGAATTCTCTGCCTGGTTCTACCCGCTGCCCGGAACGCTACGCAGGGCAAAAGCGGTTCTCGTCCTCCGTGCTTGCTTTTTCTCAGAAAGAGCCGTGGTGTGCCCTTTGGCCGCAAAACGCGTTTTCGGCCGAAAACGTGTACCTTTGCACTTCCCCGCCACAGGGAAGCTGCTAGCCGGTAATTCTCTGCCTGGTTCTACCCGCTGCCCGGAACGCTACGCAGGGCAAAAGCGGTTCTCGTCCTCCGTGCTTGCTTTTTCTCAGAAAGAGCCGTGGTGTGCGTTTTCGCCGGAAAACGCGTTTTCGGCCGAAAACGTGTACGTTTGCACTTCCCCGCCACAGGGAAGCTGCTAGCCGGGAATTCTCTGCCTGGTTCTACCCGCTGCCCGGAACGCTACGCAGGGCAAAAGCGGTTCTCGTCCTCCGTGCTTGCTTTTTCACAGAAAGAGCCGTGGTGTGCCTTTTCGCTGGAAAACGCGTTTTCGGCCGAAAAAGTGTACGTTTGCACTTCCCCGCCACAGGGAAGCTGCTAGCCGGGAATTCTCTGCCTGGTTCTACCCGCTGCCCGGAACGCTACGCAGGGCAAAAGCGGTTCTCGTTCTCTGTGCTTGCTTTTTCTCAGAAAGAGCCATGGTGTGCGTTTTGGCCGGAAAACGCGTTTTCGGCCGAAAACGTGTACGTTTGCACTTCCCCGGCACAGGGAAGCTGCTAGCCGGGAATTCTCTGCCTGGTTCTACCCGCTGCCCGGAACGCTACGCAGGGCAAAAGCGGTTCTCGTCCTCCGTGCTTGCTTTTCCTCAGAAAGAGCCGTGGTGTGCGTTTTCGCCGGAAAACGCGTTTTCGGCCGAAAACGTGTACGTTTGCACTTCCCCGCCACAGGGAAGCTGCTAGCCGGGAATTCTCTGCCTGGTTCTACCCGCTGCCCGGAACGCTACGCAGGGCTAAAGTGGTTCTCGTCCTCCGTGCTTGCTTTTTCTCATAAGAGCCGTGGTGTGTGTTTTCGCCGGAAAACGCGTTTTCGGCCGAAAACGTGTACGTTTGCACTTCCCCGCCACAGGGAAGCTGCTAGCCGGGAATTCTCTGCCTGGTTCTACCCGCTGCCCGGAACGCTACGCAGGGCAAAAGCGGTTCTCGTCCTCCGTGCTTGCTTTTCCTCAGAAAGAGCCGTGGTGTGCGTTTTCGCCGGAAAACGAGTTTTCGGCCGAAAACGTGTACGTTTGCACTTCCCCGCCACAGGGAAGCTGCTAGCCGGGAATTCTCTGCCTGGTTCTACCCGCTGCCCGGAACGCTACGCAGGGCAAAAGCGGTTCTCGTCCTCCGTGCTTGCTTTTTCTCAGAAAGAACCGTGGTGTGCGTTTTCGCCGGAAAACGCGTTTTCGGCCGAAAACGTGTACGTTTGCACTTCCCCGCCACAGGGAAGCTGCTAGCCGGGAATTCTCTGCCTGGTTCTACCCGCTGCCCGGAACGCTACGCAGGGCAAAAGCGGTTCTCGTCCTCCGTGCTTGCTTTTTCTCAGAAAGAGCCGTGGTGTGCGTTTTGGCCGGAAAACGCGTTTTCGGCCGAAAACGTGTACGTTTGCACTTCCCCGCCACAGGGAAGCTGCTAGCCGGGAATTCTCTGCCTGGTTCTACCCGCTGCCCGGAACGCTACGCAGGGCAAAAGCGGTTCTCGTTCTCTGTGCTTGCTTTTTCTAAGAAAGAGCCATGGTGTGCGTTTTGGCCGGAAAACGCGTTTTCGGCCGAAAACGTGTACGTTTGCACTTCCCCGGCACAGGGAAGCTGCTAGCCGGGAATTCTCTGCCTGTTTCTACCCGCTGCCCGGAACGCTACGCAGGGCAAAAGCGGTTCTCGTCCTCCGTGCTTGCTTTTCCTCAGAAAGAGCCGTGGTGTGCCTTTTCGCCGGAAAACGCGTTTTCGGCCGAAAACGTGTACGTTTGCACTTCCCCGCCACAGGGAAGCTGCTAGCCGGGAATTCTCTGCCTGGTTCTACCCGCTGCCCGGAACGCTACGCAGGGCAAAAGTGGTTCTCGTCCTTCGTGCTTGCTTTTTCTCATAAGAGCCGTGGTGTGCGTTTTCGCCGGAAAACGCGTTTTCGGCCGAAAACGTGTACCTTTGCACTTCCCCGCCACAGGGAAGCTGCTAGCCGGGAATTCTCTGCCTGGTTCTACCCGCTGCCCGGAACGCTACGCAGGGCAAAAGCGGTTCTCGTCCTCCGTGCTTGCTTTTTCTCAGAAAGAGCCGTGGTGTGCGTTTTCGACGGAAAACGCGTTTTCGGCCGAAAACGTGTACGTGTGCACTTCCCCGCAACAGGGAAGCTGCTAGCCGGGAATTCTCTGCCTGGTTCTACCCGCTGCCCGGAACGCTACGCAGGGCAAAAGCGGTTCTCGTCCTCCGTGCTTGCTTTTTCTCAGAAAGAGCCGTGGTGTGCGTTTTGGCCGGAAAACGCGTTTTCGGCCGAAAACGTGTACGTTTGCACTTCCCCGCCACAGGGAAGCTGCTAGCCGGGAATTCTCTGCCTGGTTCTACCCGCTGCCCGGAACGCTACGCAGGGCAAAAGCGGTTCTCGTCCTCCGTGCTTGCTTTTCCTCAGAAAGAGCCGTGGTGTGCGTTTTCGCCGGAAAACGCGTTTTCGGCCGAAAACGTGTACGTTTGCACTTCCCCGCCACAGGGAAGCTGCTAGCCGGGAATTCTCTGCCTGGTTCTACCCGCTGCCCGGAACGCTACGCAGGGCAAAAGCGGTTCTCGTCCTCCGTGCTTGCTTTTTCACAGAAAGAGCCGTGGTGTGCGTTTTCGCCGGAAAACGCGTTTTCGGCCGAAAACTTGTACGTTTGCACTTCCCCGCCACAGGGAAGCTGCTAGCCGGGAATTCTCTGCCTGGTTCTACCCGCTGCCCGGAACGCTACGCAGGGCAAAAGCGGTTCTCGTCCTCCGTGCTTGCTTTTTCTCAGAAAGATCCGTGGTGTGCGTTTTCGCCGGAAAACGCGTTTTCGGCCGAAAACGTGTACGTTTGCACTTCCCCGCCACAGGGAAGCTGCTAGCCGGGAATTCTCTGCCTGGTTCTACCCGCTGCCCGGAACGCTACGCAGGGCAAAAGCGGTTCTCGTCCTCCGTGCTTGCTTTTTCTCAGAAAGAGCCGTGGTGTGCGTTTTCGCCGGAAAACGCGTTTTCGGCCGAAAACGTGTACGTTTGCACTTCCCCGCCACAGGGAAGCTGCTAGCCGGGAATTCTCTGCCTGGTTCTACCCGCTGCCCGGAACGCTACGCAGGGCAAAAGCGGTTCTCGTCCTCCGTGCTTGCTTTTTATCAGAAAGAGCCGTGGTGTGCGTTTTGGCCGGAAAACGCGTTTTCGGAAGAAAACGTGTACGTTTGCACTTCCCCGCCACAGGGAAGCTGCTAGCCGGGAATTCTCTGCCTGGTTCTACCCGCTGCCCGGAACGCTACGCAGGGCAAAAGCGGTTCTCGTCCTCCGTGCTTGCTTTTTCTCAGAAAGAGCCGTGGTGTGCGTTTTCGCCGGAAAACGCGTTTTCGGCCGAAAACGTGTACGTTTGCACTTCCCCGCCACAGGGAAGCTGCTAGCCGGGAATTCTCTGCCTGGTTCTACCCGCTGCCCGGAACGCTACGCAGGGCAAAAGCGGTTCTCGTCCTCCGTGCTTGCTTTTTCTCAGAAAGAGCCGTGGTGTGCGTTTTCGCCGGAAAACGCGTTTTCGGCCGAAAACGTGTACGTTTGCACTTCCCCGCCACAGGGAAGCTGCTAGCCGGGAATTCTCTGCCTGGTTCTACCCGCTGCCCGGAACGCTACGCAGGGCAAAAGCGGTTCTCGTCCTCCGTGCTTGCTTTTTCTCAGAAAGAGCCGTGGTGTGCTTTTTGGCCGCAAAACGCGTTTTCGGCCGAAAACGTGTACCTTTGCACTTCCCCGCCACAGGGAAGCTGCTAGCCGGTAATTCTCTGCCTGGTTCTACCAGCTGCCCGGAACGCTACGCAGGGCAAAAGCGGTTCTCGTCCTCCGTGCTTGCTTTTTCTCAGAAAGAGCCGTGGTGTGCGTTTTCGCCGGAAAACGCGTTTTCGGCCGAAAACGTGTACGTTTGCACTTCCCCGCCACAGGGAAGCTGCTAGCCGGTAATTCTCTGCCTGGTTCTACCCGCTGCCCGGAACGCTACGCAGGGCAAAAGCGGTTCTCGTCCTCCGTGCTTGCTTTTCCTCAGAAAGAGCCGTGGTGTGCGTTTTCGCCGGAAAACGCGTTTTCGGCCGAAAACGTGTACGTTTGCACTTCCCCGCCACAGGGAAGCTGCTAGCCGGGAATTCTCTGCCTGGTTCTACCCGCTGCCCGGAACGCTACGCAGGGCAAAAGCGGTTCTCGTCCTCCGTGCTTGCTTTTTCTCAGAAAGAGCCGTGGTGTGCTTTTTGGCCGCAAAACGCGTTTTCGGCCGAAAACGTGTACCTTTGCACTTCCCCGCCACAGGGAAGCTGCTAGCCGGTAATTCTCTGCCTGGTTCTACCCGCTGCCCGGAACGCTACGCAGGGCAAAAGCGGTTCTCGTCCTCCGTGCTTGCTTTTTCTCAGAAAGAGCCGTGGTGTGCGTTTTCGCCGGAAAACGCGTTTTCGGCCGAAAACGTGTACGTTTGCACTTCCCCGCCACAGGGAAGCTGCTAGCCGGGAATTCTCTGCCTGGTTCTACCCGCTGCCCGGAACGCTACGCAGGGCAAAAGCGGTTCTCGTCCTCCGTGCTTGCTTTTTATCAGAAAGAGCCGTGGTGTGCGTTTTCGCCGGAAAACGCGTTTTCGGCCGAAAACGTGTACGTTTGCACTTCCCCGCCACAGGGAAGCTGCTAGCCGGGAATTCTCTGCCTGGTTCTACCCGCTGCCCGGAACGCTACGCAGGGCAAAAGCGGTTCTCGTCCTCCGTGCTTGCTTTTTCTCAGAAAGAGCCGTGGTGTGCGTTTTCGCCGGAAAATGCGTTTTCGGCCGAAAACGTGTACGTTTGCACTTCCCCGCCACAGGGAAGCTGCTAGCCGGGAATTCTCTGCCTGGTTCTACCCGCTGCCCGGAACGCTACGCAGGGCAAAAGCGGTTCTCGTCCTCCGTGCTTGCTTTTTCTCAGAAAGAGCCGTGGTGTGCGTTTTCGCCGGAAAACGCGTTTTCGGCCGAAAACGTGTACGTTTGCACTTCCCCGCCACAGGGAAGCTGCTAGCCGGGAATTCTCTGCCTGGTTCTACCCGCTGCCCGGAACGCTACGCAGGGCAAAAGCGGTTCTCGTCCTCCGTGCTTGCTTTTTCTCAGAAAGAGCCGTGGTGTGCTTTTTGGCCGCAAAACGCGTTTTCGGCCGAAAACGTGTACCTTTGCACTTCCCCGCCACAGGGAAGCTGCTAGCCGGTAATTCTCTGCCTGGTTCTACCCGCTGCCCGGAACGCTACGCAGGGCAAAAGCGGTTCTCGTCCTCCGTGCTTGCTTTTTCTCAGAAAGAGCTGTGGTGTGCGTTTTCGCCGGAAAACGCGTTTTCGGCCGAAAACGTGTACCTTTGCACTTCCCCGCCACAGGGAAGCTGCTAGCCGGGAATTCTCTGCCTGGTTCTACCCGCTGCCCGGAACGCTACGCAGGGCAAAAGCGGTTCTCGTCCTCCGTGCTTGCTTTTTCTCAGAAAGAGCCGTGGTGTGCGTTTTCGCCGGAAAACGCGTTTTCGGCCGAAAACGTGTACGTTTGCACTTCCCCGGCACAGGGAAGCTGCTAGCCGGGAATTCTCTGCCTGGTTCTACCCGCTGCCCGGAACGCTACGCAGGGCAAAAGCGGTTCTCGTCCTCCGTGCTTGCTTTTTCACAGAAAGAGCCGTGGTGTGCCTTTTCGCTGGAAAACGCGTTTTCGGCCGAAAAAGTGTACGTTTGCACTTCCCCGCCACAGGGAAGCTGCTAGCCGGGAATTCTCTGCCTGGTTCTACCCGCTGCCCGGAACGCTACGCAGGGCAAAAGCGGTTCTCGTTCTCTGTGCTTGCTTTTTCTCAGAAAGAGCCATGGTGTGCGTTTTGGCCGGAAAACGCGTTTTCGGCCGAAAACGTGTACGTTTGCACTTCCCCGGCACAGGGAAGCTGCTAGCCGGGAATTCTCTGCCTGGTTCTACCCGCTGCCCGGAACGCTACGCAGGGCAAAAGCGGTTCTCGTCCTCCGTGCTTGCTTTTCCTCAGAAAGAGCCGTGGTGTGCGTTTTCTCCGGAAAACGCGTTTTCGGCCGAAAACGTGTACGTTTGCACTTCCCCGCCACAGGGAAGCTGCTAGCCGGGAATTCTCTGCCTGGTTCTACCCGCTGCCCGGAACGCTACGCAGGGCTAAAGTGGTTCTCGTCCTCCGTGCTTGCTTTTTCTCATAAGAGCCGTGGTGTGTGTTTTCGCCGGAAAACGCGTTTTCGGCCGAAAACGTGTACGTTTGCACTTCCCCGCCACAGGGAAGCTGCTAGCCGGGAATTCTCTGCCTGGTTCTACCCGCTGCCCGGAACGCTACGCAGGGCAAAAGCGGTTCTCGTCCTCCGTGCTTGCTTTTTCTCAGAAAGAGCCGTGGTGTGCGTTTTCGACGGAAAACGCGTTTTCGGCCGAAAACGTGTACGTGTGCACTTCCCCGCAACAGGGAAGCTGCTAGCCGGGAATTCTCTGCCTGGTTCTACCCGCTGCCCGGAACGCTACGCAGGGCAAAAGCGGTTCTCGTCCTCCGTGCTTGCTTTTCCTCAGAAAGAGCCGTGGTGTGCGTTTTCGCCGGAAAACGCGTTTTCGGCCGAAAACGTGTACGTTTGCACTTCCCCGCCACAGGGAAGCTGCTAGCCGGGAATTCTCTGCCTGGTTCTACCCGCTGCCCGGAACGCTACGCAGGGCAAAAGCGGTTCTCGTCCTCCGTGCTTGCTTTTTCTCAGAAAGAACCGTGGTGTGCGTTTTCGCCGGAAAACGCGTTTTCGGCCGAAAACGTGTACGTTAGCACTTCCCCGCCACAGGGAAGCTGCTAGCCGGGAATTCTCTGCCTGGTTCTACCCGCTGCCCGGAACGCTACGCAGGGCAAAAGCGGTTCTCGTCCTCCGTGCTTGCTTTTTCTCAGAAAGAGCCGTGGTGTGCGTTTTGGCCGGAAAACGCGTTTTCGGCCGAAAACGTGTACGTTTGCACTTCCCCGCCACAGGGAAGCTGCTAGCCGGGAATTCTCTGCCTGGTTCTACCCGCTGCCCGGAACGCTACGCAGGGCAAAAGCGGTTCTCGTCCTCCGTGCTTGCTTTTCCTCAGAAAGAGCCGTGGTGTGCGTTTTGGCCGGAAAACGCGTTTTCGGCCGAAAACGTGTACGTTTGCACTTCCCCGGCACAGGGAAGCTGCTAGCCGGGAATTCTCTGCCTGGTTCTACCCGCTGCCCGGAACGCTACGCAGGGCAAAAGCGGTTCTCGTCCTCCGTGCTTGCTTTTTCACAGAAAGAGCCGTGGTGTGCCTTTTCGCTGGAAAACGCGTTTTCGGCCGAAAAAGTGTACGTTTGCACTTCCCCGCCACAGGGAAGCTGCTAGCCGGGAATTCTCTGCCTGGTTCTACCCGCTGCCCGGAACGCTACGCAGGGCAAAAGCGGTTCTCGTTCTCTGTGCTTGCTTTTTCTCAGAAAGAGCCATGGTGTGCGTTTTGGCCGGAAAACGCGTTTTCGGCCGAAAACGTGTACGTTTGCACTTCCCCGCCACAGGGAAGCTGCTAGCCGGGAATTCTCTGCCTGTTTCTACCCGCTGCCCGGAACGCTACGCAGGGCAAAAGCGGTTCTCGTCCTCCGTGCTTGCTTTTCCTCAGAAAGAGCCGTGGTGTGCCTTTTCGCCGGAAAACGCGTTTTCGGCCGAAAACGTGTACGTTTGCACTTCCCCGCCACAGGGAAGCTGCTAGCCGGGAATTCTCTGCCTGGTTCTACCCGCTGCCCGGAACGCTACGCAGGGCAAAAGTGGTTCTCGTCCTTCGTGCTTGCTTTTTCTCATAAGAGCCGTGGTGTGCGTTTTCGCCGGAAAACGCGTTTTCGGCCGAAAACGTGTACCTTTGCACTTCCCCGCCACAGGGAAGCTGCTAGCCGGGAATTCTCTGCCTGGTTCTACCCGCTGCCCGGAACGCTACGCAGGGCAAAAGCGGTTCTCGTCCTCCGTGCTTGCTTTTTCTCAGAAAGAGCCGTGGTGTGCGTTTTCGACGGAAAACGCGTTTTCGGCCGAAAACGTGTACGTGTGCACTTCCCCGCAACAGGGAAGCTGCTAGCCGGGAATTCTCTGCCTGGTTCTACCCGCTGCCCGGAACGCTACGCAGGGCAAAAGCGGTTCTCGTCCTCCGTGCTTGCTTTTTCTCAGAAAGAGCCGTGGTGTGCGTTTTGGCCGGAAAACGCGTTTTCGGCCGAAAACGTGTACGTTTGCACTTCCCCGCCACAGGGAAGCTGCTAGCCGGGAATTCTCTGCCTGGTTCTACCCGCTGCCCGGAACGCTACGCAGGGCAAAAGCGGTTCTCGTCCTCCGTGCTTGCTTTTCCTCAGAAAGAGCCGTGGTGTGCGTTTTCGCCGGAAAACGCGTTTTCGGCCGAAAACGTGTACGTTTGCACTTCCCCGCCACAGGGAAGCTGCTAGCCGGGAATTCTCTGCCTGGTTCTACCCGCTGCCCGGAACGCTACGCAGGGCAAAAGCGGTTCTCGTCCTCCGTGCTTGCTTTTTCACAGAAAGAGCCGTGGTGTGCGTTTTCGCCGGAAAACGCGTTTTCGGCCGAAAACTTGTACGTTTGCACTTCCCCGCCACAGGGAAGCTGCTAGCCGGGAATTCTCTGCCTGGTTCTACCCGCTGCCCGGAACGCTACGCAGGGCAAAAGCGGTTCTCGTCCTCCGTGCTTGCTTTTTCTCAGAAAGATCCGTGGTGTGCGTTTTCGCCGGAAAACGCGTTTTCGGCCGAAAACGTGTACGTTTGCACTTCCCCGCCACAGGGAAGCTGCTAGCCGGGAATTCTCTGCCTGGTTCTACCCGCTGCCCGGAACGCTACGCAGGGCAAAAGCGGTTCTCGTCCTCCGTGCTTGCTTTTTATCAGAAAGAGCCGTGGTGTGCGTTTTGGCCGGAAAACGCGTTTTCGGCCGAAAACGTGTACGTTTGCACTTCCCCGCCACAGGGAAGCTGCTAGCCGGGAATTCTCTGCCTGGTTCTACCCGCTGCCCGGAACGCTACGCAGGGCAAAAGCGGTTCTCGTCCTCCGTGCTTGCTTTTTCTCAGAAAGAGCCGTGGTGTGCGTTTTCGCCGGAAAACGCGTTTTCGGCCGAAAACGTGTACGTTTGCACTTCCCCGCCACAGGGAAGCTGCTAGCCGGGAATTCTCTGCCTGGTTCTACCCGCTGCCCGGAACGCTACGCAGGGCAAAAGCGGTTCTCGTCCTCCGTGCTTGCTTTTTCTCAGAAAGAGCCGTGGTGTGCGTTTTCGCCGGAAAACGCGTTTTCGGCCGAAAACGTGTACGTTTGCACTTCCCCGCCACAGGGAAGCTGCTAGCCGGGAATTCTCTGCCTGGTTCTACCCGCTGCCCGGAACGCTACGCAGGGCAAAAGCGGTTCTCGTCCTCCGTGCTTGCTTTTTCTCAGAAAGAGCCGTGGTGTGCTTTTTGGCCGCAAAACGCGTTTTCGGCCGAAAACGTGTACCTTTGCACTTCCCCGCCACAGGGAAGCTGCTAGCCGGGAATTCTCTGCCTGGTTCTACCCGCTGCCCGGAACGCTACGCAGGGCAAAAGCGGTTCTCGTCCTCCGTGCTTGCTTTTTCACAAAAAGAGCCGTGGTGTGCCTTTTCGCTGGAAAACGCGTTTTCGGCCGAAAAAGTGTACGTTTGCACTTCCCCGCCACAGGGAAGCTGCTAGCCGGGAATTCTCTGCCTGGTTCTACCCGCTGCCCGGAACGCTACGCAGGGCAAAAGCGGTTCTCGTTCTCTGTGCTTGCTTTTTCTCAGAAAGAGCCATGGTGTGCGTTTTGGCCGGAAAACGCGTTTTCGGCCGAAAACGTGTACGTTTGCACTTCCCCGGCACAGGGAAGCTGCTAGCCGGGAATTCTCTGCCTGGTTCTACCCGCTGCCCGGAACGCTACGCAGGGCAAAAGCGGTTCTCGTCCTCCGTGCTTGCTTTTCCTCAGAAAGAGCCGTGGTGTGCGTTTTCTCCGGAAAACGCGTTTTCGGCCGAAAACTTGTACGTTTGCACTTCCCCGCCACAGGGAAGCTGCTAGCCGGGAATTCTCTGCCTGGTTCTACCCGCTGCCCGGAACGCTACGCAGGGCTAAAGTGGTTCTCGTCCTCCGTGCTTGCTTTTTCTCATAAGAGCCGTGGTGTGTGTTTTCGCCGGAAAACGCGTTTTCGGCCGAAAACGTGTACCTTTGCACTTCCCCGCCACAGGGAAGCTGCTAGCCGGGAATTCTCTGCCTGGTTCTACCCGCTGCCCGGAACGCTACGCAGGGCAAAAGCGGTTCTCGTCCTCCGTGCTTGCTTTTTCTCAGAAAGAGCCGTGGTGTGCGTTTTCGACGGAAAACGCGTTTTCGGCCGAAAACGTGTACGTTTGCACTTCCCCGCCACAGGGAAGCTGCTAGCCGGGAATTCTCTGCCTGGTTCTACCCGCTGCCCGGAACGCTACGCAGGGCAAAAGCGGTTCTCGTCCTCCGTGCTTGCTTTTTCTCAGAAAGAACCGTGGTGTGCGTTTTCACCGGAAAACGCGTTTTCGGCCGAAAACGTGTACGTTTGCACTTCCCCGCCACAGGGAAGCTGCTAGCCGGGAATTCTCTGCCTGGTTCTACCCGCTGCCCGGAACGCTACGCAGGGCAAAAGCGGTTCTCGTCCTCCGTGCTTGCTTTTTCTCAGAAAGAGCCGTGGTGTGCGTTTTCGCCGGAAAACGCGTTTTCGGCCGAAAACGTGTACGTTTGCACTTCCCCGCCACAGGGAAGCTGCTAGCCGGGAATTCTCTGCCTGGTTCTACCCGCTGCCCGGAACGCTACGCAGGGCAAAAGCGGTTCTCGTCCTCCGTGCTTGCTTTTTCTCAGAAAGAGCCGTGGTGTGCGTTTTCGCCGGAAAACGCGTTTTCGGCCGAAAACGTGTACGTTTGCACTTCCCCGCCACAGGGAAGCTGCTAGCCGGGAATTCTCTGCCTGGTTCTACCCGCTGCCCGGAACGCTACGCAGGGCAAAAGCGGTTCTCGTCCTCCGTGCTTGCTTTTTCTCACAAAGAGCCGTGGTGTGCGTTTTCGCCGGAAAACGCGTTTTCGGCCGAAAACGTGTACGTTTGCACTTCCCCGCCACAGGGAAGCTGCTAGCCGGGAATTCTCTGCCTGGTTCTACCCGCTGCCCGGAACGCTACGCAGGGCAAAAGCGGTTCTCGTCCTCCGTGCTTGCTTTTTCTCAGAAAGAGCCGTGGTGTGCGTTTTCGCCGGAAAACGCGTTTTCGGCCGAAAACGTGTACGTTTGCACTTCCCCGCCACAGGGAAGCTGCTAGCCGGGAATTCTCTGCCTGGTTCTACCCGCTGCCCGGAACGCTACGCAGGGCAAAAGCGGTTCTCGTCCTCCGTGCTTGCTTTTTCTCAGAAAGAGCCGTGGTGTGCGTTTTCGCCGGAAAACGCGTTTTCGGCCGAAAACGTGTACGTTTGCACTTCCCCGCCACAGGGAAGCTGCTAGCCGGGAATTCTCTGCCTGGTTCTACCAGCTGCCCGGAACGCTACGCAGGGCAAAAGCGGTTCTCGTCCTCCGTGCTTGCTTTTTCTCAGAAAGAGCCGTGGTGTGCGTTTTCGCCGGAAAACGCGTTTTCGGCCGAAAACGTGTACGTTTGCACTTCCCCGCCACAGGGAAGCTGCTAGCCGGTAATTCTCTGCCTGGTTCTACCCGCTGCCCGGAACGCTACGCAGGGCAAAAGCGGTTCTCGTCCTCCGTGCTTGCTTTTCCTCAGAAAGAGCCGTGGTGTGCGTTTTCGCCGGAAAACGCGTTTTCGGCCGAAAACGTGTACGTTTGCACTTCCCCGCCACAGGGAAGCTGCTAGCCGGGAATTCTCTGCCTGGTTCTACCCGCTGCCCGGAACGCTACGCAGGGCAAAAGCGGTTCTCGTCCTCCGTGCTTGCTTTTTCTCAGAAAGAGCCGTGGTGTGCTTTTTGGCCGCAAAACGCGTTTTCGGCCGAAAACGTGTACCTTTGCACTTCCCCGCCACAGGGAAGCTGCTAGCCGGTAATTCTCTGCCTGGTTCTACCCGCTGCCCGGAACGCTACGCAGGGCAAAAGCGGTTCTCGTCCTCCGTGCTTGCTTTTTCTCAGAAAGAGCCGTGGTGTGCGTTTTCGCCGGAAAACGCGTTTTCGGCCGAAAACGTGTACGTTTGCACTTCCCCGCCACAGGGAAGCTGCTAGCCGGGAATTCTCTGCCTGGTTCTACCCGCTGCCCGGAACGCTACGCAGGGCAAAAGCGGTTCTCGTCCTCCGTGCTTGCTTTTTCTCAGAAAGAGCCGTGGTGTGCGTTTTCGCCGGAAAACGCGTTTTCGGCCGAAAACGTGTACGTTTGCACTTCCCCGCCACAGGGAAGCTGCTAGCCGGGAATTCTCTGCCTGGTTCCACCCGCTGCCCGGAACGCTACGCAGGGCAAAAGCGGTTCTCGTCCTCCGTGCTTGCTTTTTCTCAGAAAGAGCCGTGGTGTGCGTTTTCTCCGGAAAACGCGTTTTCGGCCGAAAACGTGTACGTTTGCACTTCCCCGCCACAGGGAAGCTGCTAGCCGGGAATTCTCTGCCTGGTTCTACCCGCTGCCCGGAACGCTACGCAGGGCAAAAGCGGTTCTCGTCCTCCGTGCTTGCTTTTTCTCAGAAAGAGCCGTGGTGTGCGTTTTCGCCGGAAAACGCGTTTTCGGCCGAAAACGTGTACGTTTGCACTTCCCCGCCACAGGGAAGCTGCTAGCCGGGAATTCTCTGCCTGGTTCTACCCGCTGCCCGGAACGCTACGCAGGGCAAAAGCGGTTCTCGTCCTCCGTGCTTGCTTTTTCTCAGAAAGAGCCGTGGTGTGCGTTTTGGCCGGAAAACGCGTTTTCGGCCGAAAACGTGTACGTTTGCACTTCCCCGCCACAGGGAAGCTGCTAGCCGGGAATTCTCTGCCTGGTTCTACCCGCTGCCCGGAACGCTACGCAGGGCAAAAGCGGTTCTCGTCCTCCGTGCTTGCTTTTTCTCAGAAAGAGCCGTGGTGTGCGTTTTGGCCGGAAAACGCGTTTTCGGCCGAAAACGTGTACGTTTGCACTTCCCCGCCACAGGGAAGCTGCTAGCCGGGAATTCTCTGCCTGGTTCTACCCGCTGGTTCTACCCGCTGCCCGGAACGCTACGCAGGGCAAAAGCGGTTCTCGTCCTCCGTGCTTGCTTTTTCTCAGAAAGAGCCGTGGTGTGCGTTTTCGCCGGAAAACGCGTTTTCGGCCGAAAACGTGTACGTTTGCACTTCCCCGCCACAGGGAAGCTGCTAGCCGGGAATTCTCTGCCTGGTTCTACCCGCTGCCCGGAACGCTACGCAGGGCAAAAGCGGTTCTCGTCCTCCGTGCTTGCTTTTTCTCAGAAAGAGCCGTGGTGTGCGTTTTCGCCGGAAAACGCGTTTTCGGCCGAAAACGTGTACGTTTGCACTTCCCCGCCACAGGGAAGCTGCTAGCCGGGAATTCTCTGCCTGGTTCTACCCGCTGCCCGGAACGCTACGCAGGGCAAAAGCGGTTCTCGTCCTCCGTGCTTGCTTTTCCTCAGAAAGAGCCGTGGTGTGCCTTTTCGCCGGAAAACGCGTTTTCGGCCGAAAACGTGTACGTTTGCACTTCCCCGCCACAGGGAAGCTGCTAGCCGGGAATTCTCTGCCTGGTTCTACCCGCTGCCCGGAACGCTACGCAGGGAAAAAGTGGTTCTCGTCCTTCGTGCTTGCTTTTTCTCATAAGAGCCGTGGTGTGCGTTTTCGCCGGAAAACGCGTTTTCGGCCGAAAACGTGTACCTTTGCACTTCCCCGCCACAGGGAAGCTGCTAGCCGGGAATTCTCTGCCTGGTTCTACCCGCTGCCCGGAACGCTACGCAGGGCAAAAGCGGTTCTCGTCCTCCGTGCTTGCTTTTTCTCAGAAAGAGCCGTGGTGTGCGTTTTCGACGGAAAACGCGTTTTCGGCCGAAAACGTGTACGTGTGCACTTCCCCGCAACAGGGAAGCTGCTAGCCGGGAATTCTCTGCCTGGTTCTACCCGCTGCCCGGAACGCTACGCAGGGCAAAAGCGGTTCTCGTCCTCCGTGCTTGCTTTTTCTCAGAAAGAGCCGTGGTGTGCGTTTTCGCCGGAAAACGCGTTTTCGGCCGAAAACGTGTACGTTTGCACTTCCCCGCCACAGGGAAGCTGCTAGCCGGGAATTCTCTGCCTGGTTCTACCCGCTGCCCGGAACGCTACGCAGGGCAAAAGCGGTTCTCGTCCTCCGTGCTTGCTTTTCCTCAGAAAGAGCCGTGGTGTGCGTTTTGGCCGGAAAACGCGTTTTCGGCCGAAAACGTGTACGTTTGCACTTCCCCGCCACAGGGAAGCTGCTAGCCGGTAATTCTCTGCCTGGTTCTACCCGCTGCCCGGAACGCTACGCAGGGCAAAAGCGGTTCTCGTCCTCCGTGCTTGCTTTTTCACAGAAAGAGCCGTGGTGTGCGTTTTCGCCGGAAAACGCGTTTTCGGCCGAAAACTTGTACGTTTGCACTTCCCCGCCACAGGGAAGCTGCTAGCCGGGAATTCTCTGCCTGGTTCTACCCGCTGCCCGGAACGCTACGCAGGGCAAAAGCGGTTCTCGTCCTCCGTGCTTGCTTTTTCTCAGAAAGATCCGTGGTGTGCGTTTTCGCCGGAAAACGCGTTTTCGGCCGAAAACGTGTACGTTTGCACTTCCCCGCCACAGGGAAGCTGCTAGCCGGGAATTCTCTGCCTGGTTCTACCCGCTGCCCGGAACGCTACGCAGGGCAAAAGCGGTTCTCGTCCTCCGTGCTTGCTTTTTCTCAGAAAGAGCCGTGGTGTGCGTTTTCGCCGGAAAACGCGTTTTCGGCCGAAAACGTGTACGTTTGCACTTCCCCGCCACAGGGAAGCTGCTAGCCGGGAATTCTCTGCCTGGTTCTACCCGCTGCCCGGAACGCTACGCAGGGCAAAAGCGGTTCTCGTCCTCCGTGCTTGCTTTTTATCAGAAAGAGCCGTGGTGTGCGTTTTCGCCGGAAAACGCGTTTTCGGCCGAAAACGTGTACGTTTGCACTTCCCCGCCACAGGGAAGCTGCTAGCCGGGAATTCTCTGCCTGGTTCTACCCGCTGCCCGGAACGCTACGCAGGGCAAAAGCGGTTCTCGTCCTCCGTGCTTGCTTTTTCTCAGAAAGAGCCGTGGTGTGCGTTTTCGCCGGAAAACGCGTTTTCGGCCGAAAACGTGTACGTTTGCACTTCCCCGCCACAGGGAAGCTGCTAGCCGGGAATTCTCTGCCTGGTTCTACCCGCTGCCCGGAACGCTACGCAGGGCAAAAGCGGTTCTCGTCCTCCGTGCTTGCTTTTTCTCAGAAAGAGCCGTGGTGTGCGTTTTCGCCGGAAAACGCGTTTTCGGCCGAAAACGTGTACGTTTGCACTTCCCCGCCACAGGGAAGCTGCTAGCCGGGAATTCTCTGCCTGGTTCTACCCGCTGCCCGGAACGCTACGCAGGGCAAAAGCGGTTCTCGTCCTCCGTGCTTGCTTTTTCTCAGAAAGAGCCGTGGTGTGCTTTTTGGCCGCAAAACGCGTTTTCGGCCGAAAACGTGTACCTTTGCACTTCCCCGCCACAGGGAAGCTGCTAGCCGGTAATTCTCTGCCTGGTTCTACCCGCTGCCCGGAACGCTACGCAGGGCAAAAGCGGTTCTCGTCCTCCGTGCTTGCTTTTTCTCAGAAAGAGCTGTGGTGTGCGTTTTCGCCGGAAAACGCGTTTTCGGCCGAAAACGTGTACCTTTGCACTTCCCCGCCACAGGGAAGCTGCTAGCCGGGAATTCTCTGCCTGGTTCTACCCGCTGCCCGGAACGCTACGCAGGGCAAAAGCGGTTCTCGTCCTCCGTGCTTGCTTTTTCTCAGAAAGAGCCGTGGTGTGCGTTTTCGCCGGAAAACGCGTTTTCGGCCGAAAACGTGTACGTTTGCACTTCCCCGGCACAGGGAAGCTGCTAGCCGGGAATTCTCTGCCTGGTTCTACCCGCTGCCCGGAACGCTACGCAGGGCAAAAGCGGTTCTCGTCCTCCGTGCTTGCTTTTTCACAGAAAGAGCCGTGGTGTGCCTTTTCGCTGGAAAACGCGTTTTCGGCCGAAAAAGTGTACGTTTGCACTTCCCCGCCACAGGGAAGCTGCTAGCCGGGAATTCTCTGCCTGGTTCTACCCGCTGCCCGGAACGCTACGCAGGGCAAAAGCGGTTCTCGTTCTCTGTGCTTGCTTTTTCTCAGAAAGAGCCATGGTGTGCGTTTTGGCCGGAAAACGCGTTTTCGGCCGAAAACGTGTACGTTTGCACTTCCCCGGCACAGGGAAGCTGCTAGCCGGGAATTCTCTGCCTGGTTCTACCCGCTGCCCGGAACGCTACGCAGGGCAAAAGCGGTTCTCGTCCTCCGTGCTTGCTTTTCCTCAGAAAGAGCCGTGGTGTGCGTTTTCTCCGGAAAACGCGTTTTCGGCCGAAAACGTGTACGTTTGCACTTCCCCGCCACAGGGAAGCTGCTAGCCGGGAATTCTCTGCCTGGTTCTACCCGCTGCCCGGAACGCTACGCAGGGCTAAAGTGGTTCTCGTCCTCCGTGCTTGCTTTTTCTCATAAGAGCCGTGGTGTGTGTTTTCGCCGGAAAACGCGTTTTCGGCCGAAAACGTGTACGTTTGCACTTCCCCGCCACAGGGAAGCTGCTAGCCGGGAATTCTCTGCCTGGTTCTACCCGCTGCCCGGAACGCTACGCAGGGCAAAAGCGGTTCTCGTCCTCCGTGCTTGCTTTTCCTCAGAAAGAGCCGTGGTGTCCGTTTTCGCCGGAAAACGAGTTTTCGGCCGAAAACGTGTACGTTTGCACTTCCCCGCCACAGGGAAGCTGCTAGCCGGGAATTCTCTGCCTGGTTCTACCCGCTGCCCGGAACGCTACGCAGGGCAAAAGCGGTTCTCGTCCTCCGTGCTTGCTTTTTCTCAGAAAGAACCGTGGTGTGCGTTTTCGCCGGAAAACGCGTTTTCGGCCGAAAACGTGTACGTTTGCACTTCCCCGCCACAGGGAAGCTGCTAGCCGGGAATTCTCTGCCTGGTTCTACCCGCTGCCCGGAACGCTACGCAGGGCAAAAGCGGTTCTCGTCCTCCGTGCTTGCTTTTTCTCAGAAAGAGCCATGGTGTGCGTTTTGGCCGGAAAACGCGTTTTCGGCCGAAAACGTGTACGTTTGCACTTCCCCGCCACAGGGAAGCTGCTAGCCGGGAATTCTCTGCCTGGTTCTACCCGCTGCCCGGAACGCTACGCAGGGCAAAAGCGGTTCTCGTCCTCCGTGCTTGCTTTTCCTCAGAAAGAGCCGTGGTGTGCGTTTTGGCCGGAAAACGCGTTTTCGGCCGAAAACGTGTACGTTTGCACTTCCCCGCCACAGGGAAGCTGCTAGCCGGGAATTCTCTGCCTGGTTCTACCCGCTGCCCGGAACGCTACGCAGGGCAAAAGCGGTTCTCGTCCTCCGTGCTTGCTTTTTCACAGAAAGAGCCGTGGTGTGCCTTTTCGCTGGAAAACGCGTTTTCGGCCGAAAAAGTGTACGTTTGCACTTCCCCGCCACAGGGAAGCTGCTAGCCGGGAATTCTCTGCCTGGTTCTACCCGCTGCCCGGAACGCTACGCAGGGCAAAAGCGGTTCTCGTTCTCTGTGCTTGCTTTTTCTCAGAAAGAGCCATGGTGTGCGTTTTGGCCGGAAAACGCGTTTTCGGCCGAAAACGTGTACGTTTGCACTTCCCCGGCACAGGGAAGCTGCTAGCCGGGAATTCTCTGCCTGTTTCTACCCGCTGCCCGGAACGCTACGCAGGGCAAAAGCGGTTCTCGTCCTCCGTGCTTGCTTTTCCTCAGAAAGAGCCGTGGTGTGCCTTTTCGCCGGAAAACGCGTTTTCGGCCGAAAACGTGTACGTTTGCACTTCCCCGCCACAGGGAAGCTGCTAGCCGGGAATTCTCTGCCTGGTTCTACCCGCTGCCCGGAACGCTACGCAGGGCAAAAGTGGTTCTCGTCCTTCGTGCTTGCTTTTTCTCATAAGAGCCGTGGTGTGCGTTTTCGCCGGAAAACGCGTTTTCGGCCGAAAACGTGTACCTTTGCACTTCCCCGCCACAGGGAAGCTGCTAGCCGGGAATTCTCTGCCTGGTTCTACCCGCTGCCCGGAACGCTACGCAGGGCAAAAGCGGTTCTCGTCCTCCGTGCTTGCTTTTTCTCAGAAAGAGCCGTGGTGTGCGTTTTCGACGGAAAACGCGTTTTCGGCCGAAAACGTGTACGTGTGCACTTCCCCGCAACAGGGAAGCTGCTAGCCGGGAATTCTCTGCCTGGTTCTACCCGCTGCCCGGAACGCTACGCAGGGCAAAAGCGGTTCTCGTCCTCCGTGCTTGCTTTTTCTCAGAAAGAGCCGTGGTGTGCGTTTTCGCCGGAAAACGCGTTTTCGGCCGAAAACGTGTACGTTTGCACTTCCCCGCCACAGGGAAGCTGCTAGCCGGGAATTCTCTGCCTGGTTCTACCCGCTGCCCGGAACGCTACGCAGGGCAAAAGCGGTTCTCGTCCTCCGTGCTTGCTTTTCCTCAGAAAGAGCCGTGGTGTGCGTTTTCGCCGGAAAACGCGTTTTCGGCCGAAAACGTGTACGTTTGCACTTCCCCGCCACAGGGAAGCTGCTAGCCGGGAATTCTCTGCCTGGTTCTACCCGCTGCCCGGAACGCTACGCAGGGCAAAAGCGGTTCTCGTCCTCCGTGCTTGCTTTTTCACAGAAAGAGCCGTGGTGTGCGTTTTCGCCGGAAAACGCGTTTTCGGCCGAAAACTTGTACGTTTGCACTTCCCCGCCACAGGGAAGCTGCTAGCCGGGAATTCTCTGCCTGGTTCTACCCGCTGCCCGGAACGCTACGCAGGGCAAAAGCGGTTCTCGTCCTCCGTGCTTGCTTTTTCTCAGAAAGATCCGTGGTGTGCGTTTTCGCCGGAAAACGCGTTTTCGGCCGAAAACGTGTACGTTTGCACTTCCCCGCCACAGGGAAGCTGCTAGCCGGGAATTCTCTGCCTGGTTCTACCCGCTGCCCGGAACGCTACGCAGGGCAAAAGCGGTTCTCGTCCTCCGTGCTTGCTTTTTCTCAGAAAGAGCCGTGGTGTGCGTTTTCGCCGGAAAACGCGTTTTCGGCCGAAAACGTGTACGTTTGCACTTCCCCGCCACAGGGAAGCTGCTAGCCGGGAATTCTCTGCCTGGTTCTACCCGCTGCCCGGAACGCTACGCAGGGCAAAAGCGGTTCTCGTCCTCCGTGCTTGCTTTTTATCAGAAAGAGCCGTGGTGTGCGTTTTGGCCGGAAAACGCGTTTTCGGCCGAAAACGTGTACGTTTGCACTTCCCCGCCACAGGGAAGCTGCTAGCCGGGAATTCTCTGCCTGGTTCTACCCGCTGCCCGGAACGCTACGCAGGGCAAAAGCGGTTCTCGTCCTCCGTGCTTGCTTTTTCTCAGAAAGAGCCGTGGTGTGCGTTTTCGCCGGAAAACGCGTTTTCGGCCGAAAACGTGTACGTTTGCACTTCCCCGCCACAGGGAAGCTGCTAGCCGGGAATTCTCTGCCTGGTTCTACCCGCTGCCCGGAACGCTACGCAGGGCAAAAGCGGTTCTCGTCCTCCGTGCTTGCTTTTTCTCAGAAAGAGCCGTGGTGTGCGTTTTCGCCGGAAAACGCGTTTTCGGCCGAAAACGTGTACGTTTGCACTTCCCCGCCACAGGGAAGCTGCTAGCCGGGAATTCTCTGCCTGGTTCTACCCGCTGCCCGGAACGCTACGCAGGGCAAAAGCGGTTCTCGTCCTCCGTGCTTGCTTTTTATCAGAAAGAGCCGTGGTGTGCCCTTTGGCCGCAAAACGCGTTTTCGGCCGAAAACGTGTACCTTTGCACTTCCCCGCCACAGGGAAGCTGCTAGCCGGGAATTCTCTGCCTGGTTCTACCCGCTGCCCGGAACGCTACGCAGGGCAAAAGCGGTTCTCGTCCTCCGTGCTTGCTTTTCCTCAGAAAGAGCCGTGGTGTGCCTTTTCGCCGGAAAACGCGTTTTCGGCCGAAAACGTGTACGTTTGCACTTCCCCGCCACAGGGAAGCTGCTAGCCGGGAATTCTCTGCCTGGTTCTACCCGCTGCCCGGAACGCTACGCAGGGCAAAAGCGGTTCTCGTCCTCCGTGCTTGCTTTTTCTCAGAAAGAGCCGTGGTGTGCGTTTTCGCCGGAAAACGCGTTTTCGGCCGAAAACGTGTACGTTTGCACTTCCCCGCCACAGGGAAGCTGCTAGCCGGGAATTCTCTGCCTGGTTCTACCCGCTGCCCGGAACGCTACGCAGGGCAAAAGCGGTTCTCGTCCTCCGTGCTTGCTTTTTCTCAGAAAGAGCCGTGGTGTGCCCTTTGGCCGCAAAACGCGTTTTCGGCCGAAAACGTGTACCTTTGCACTTCCCCGCCACAGGGAAGCTGCTAGCCGGTAATTCTCTGCCTGGTTCTACCCGCTGCCCGGAACGCTACGCAGGGCAAAAGCGGTTCTCGTCCTCCGTGCTTGCTTTTTCACAGAAAGAGCCGTGGTGTGCCTTTTCGCTGGAAAACGCGTTTTCGGCCGAAAAAGTGTACGTTTGCACTTCCCCGCCACAGGGAAGCTGCTAGCCGGGAATTCTCTGCCTGGTTCTACCCGCTGCCCGGAACGCTACGCAGGGCAAAAGCGGTTCTCGTTCTCTGTGCTTGCTTTTTCTCAGAAAGAGCCATGGTGTGCGTTTTGGCCGGAAAACGCGTTTTCGGCCGAAAACGTGTACGTTTGCACTTCCCCGGCACAGGGAAGCTGCTAGCCGGGAATTCTCTGCCTGGTTCTACCCGCTGCCCGGAACGCTACGCAGGGCAAAAGCGGTTCTCGTCCTCCGTGCTTGCTTTTCCTCAGAAAGAGCCGTGGTGTGCGTTTTCTCCGGAAAACGCGTTTTCGGCCGAAAACGTGTACGTTTGCACTTCCCCGCCACAGGGAAGCTGCTAGCCGGGAATTCTCTGCCTGGTTCTACCCGCTGCCCGGAACGCTACGCAGGGCTAAAGTGGTTCTCGTCCTCCGTGCTTGCTTTTTCTCATAAGAGCCGTGGTGTGTGTTTTCGCCGGAAAACGCGTTTTCGGCCGAAAACGTGTACCTTTGCACTTCCCCGCCACAGGGAAGCTGCTAGCCGGGAATTCTCTGCCTGGTTCTACCCGCTGCCCGGAACGCTACGCAGGGCAAAAGCGGTTCTCGTCCTCCGTGCTTGCTTTTCCTCAGAAAGAGCCGTGGTGTGCGTTTTCGCCGGAAAACGAGTTTTCGGCCGAAAACGTGTACGTTTGCACTTCCCCGCCACAGGGAAGCTGCTAGCCGGGAATTCTCTGCCTGGTTCTACCCGCTGCCCGGAACGCTACGCAGGGCAAAAGCGGTTCTCGTCCTCCGTGCTTGCTTTTTCTCAGAAAGAGCCGTGGTGTGCGTTTTCGACGGAAAACGCGTTTTCGGCCGAAAACGTGTACGTGTGCACTTCCCCGCAACAGGGAAGCTGCTAGCCGGGAATTCTCTGCCTGGTTCTACCCGCTGCCCGGAACGCTACGCAGGGCAAAAGCGGTTCTCGTCCTCCGTGCTTGCTTTTCCTCAGAAAGAGCCGTGGTGTGCGTTTTCGCCGGAAAACGAGTTTTCGGCCGAAAACGTGTACGTTTGCACTTCCCCGCCACAGGGAAGCTGCTAGCCGGGAATTCTCTGCCTGGTTCTACCCGCTGCCCGGAACGCTACGCAGGGCAAAAGCGGTTCTCGTCCTCCGTGCTTGCTTTTTCTCAGAAAGAACCGTGGTGTGCGTTTTCGCCGGAAAACGCGTTTTCGGCCGAAAACGTGTACGTTTGCACTTCCCCGCCACAGGGAAGCTGCTAGCCGGGAATTCTCTGCCTGGTTCTACCCGCTGCCCGGAACGCTACACAGGGCAAAAGCGGTTCTCGTCCTCCGTGCTTGCTTTTTCTCAGAAAGAGCCGTGGTGTGCGTTTTGGCCGGAAAACGCGTTTTCGGCCGAAAACGTGTACGTTTGCACTTCCCCGCCACAGGGAAGCTGCTAGCCGGGAATTCTCTGCCTGGTTCTACCCGCTGCCCGGAACGCTACGCAGGGCAAAAGCGGTTCTCGTCCTCCGTGCTTGCTTTTTCTCAGAAAGAGCCGTGGTGTGCGTTTTCGCCGGAAAACGCGTTTTCGGCCGAAAACGTGTACGTTTGCACTTCCCCGCCACAGGGAAGCTGCTAGCCGGGAATTCTCTGCCTGGTTCTACCCGCTGCCCGGAACGCTACGCAGGGCAAAAGCGGTTCTCGTCCTCCGTGCTTGCTTTTTCTCAGAAAGAGCCGTGGTGTGCGTTTTCGCCGGAAAACGCGTTTTCGGCCGAAAACGTGTACGTTTGCACTTCCCCGCCACAGGGAAGCTGCTAGCCGGGAATTCTCTGCCTGGTTCTACCCGCTGCCCGGAACGCTACGCAGGGCAAAAGCGGTTCTCGTCCTCCGTGCTTGCTTTTTCTCAGAAAGAGCCGTGGTGTGCGTTTTCGCCGGAAAACGCGTTTTCGGCCGAAAACGTGTACGTTTGCACTTCCCCGCCACAGGGAAGCTGCTAGCCGGGAATTCTCTGCCTGGTTCTACCCGCTGCCCGGAACGCTACGCAGGGCAAAAGCGGTTCTCGTCCTCCGTGCTTGCTTTTTCTCAGAAAGAGCCGTGGTGTGCGTTTTCGCCGGAAAACGCGTTTTCGGCCGAAAACGTGTACGTTTGCACTTCCCCGCCACAGGGAAGCTGCTAGCCGGGAATTCTCTGCCTGGTTCTACCAGCTGCCCGGAACGCTACGCAGGGCAAAAGCGGTTCTCGTCCTCCGTGCTTGCTTTTTCTCAGAAAGAGCCGTGGTGTGCGTTTTCGCCGGAAAACGCGTTTTCGGCCGAAAACGTGTACGTTTGCACTTCCCCGCCACAGGGAAGCTGCTAGCCGGTAATTCTCTGCCTGGTTCTACCCGCTGCCCGGAACGCTACGCAGGGCAAAAGCGGTTCTCGTCCTCCGTGCTTGCTTTTCCTCAGAAAGAGCCGTGGTGTGCGTTTTCGCCGGAAAACGCGTTTTCGGCCGAAAACGTGTACGTTTGCACTTCCCCGCCACAGGGAAGCTGCTAGCCGGGAATTCTCTGCCTGGTTCTACCCGCTGCCCGGAACGCTACGCAGGGCAAAAGCGGTTCTCGTCCTCCGTGCTTGCTTTTTCTCAGAAAGAGCCGTGGTGTGCTTTTTGGCCGCAAAACGCGTTTTCGGCCGAAAACGTGTACCTTTGCACTTCCCCGCCACAGGGAAGCTGCTAGCCGGTAATTCTCTGCCTGGTTCTACCCGCTGCCCGGAACGCTACGCAGGGCAAAAGCGGTTCTCGTCCTCCGTGCTTGCTTTTTCTCAGAAAGAGCTGTGGTGTGCGTTTTCGCCGGAAAACGCGTTTTCGGCCGAAAACGTGTACCTTTGCACTTCCCCGCCACAGGGAAGCTGCTAGCCGGGAATTCTCTGCCTGGTTCTACCCGCTGCCCGGAACGCTACGCAGGGCAAAAGCGGTTCTCGTCCTCCGTGCTTGCTTTTTCTCAGAAAGAGCCGTGGTGTGCGTTTTCGCCGGAAAACGCGTTTTCGGCCGAAAACGTGTACGTTTGCACTTCCCCGCCACAGGGAAGCTGCTAGCCGGGAATTCTCTGCCTGGTTCTACCCGCTGCCCGGAACGCTACGCAGGGCAAAAGCGGTTCTCGTCCTCCGTGCTTGCTTTTTCTCAGAAAGAGCCGTGGTGTGCCTTTTCGCCGGAAAACGCGTTTTCGGCCGAAAACGTGTACGTTAGCACTTCCCCGCCACAGGGAAGCTGCTAGCCGGGAATTCTCTGCCTGGTTCTACCCGCTGCCCGGAACGCTACGCAGGGCAAAAGCGGTTCTCGTCCTCCGTGCTTGCTTTTCCTCAGAAAGAGCCGTGGTGTGCGTTTTCGCCGGAAAACGCGTTTTCGGCCGAAAACGTGTACGTTTGCACTTCCCCGCCACAGGGAAGCTGCTAGCCGGGAATTCTCTGCCTGGTTCTACCCGCTGCCCGGAACGCTACGCAGGGCAAAAGCGGTTCTCGTCCTCCGTGCTTGCTTTTTCTCAGAAAGAGCCGTGGTGTGCGTTTTCGCCGGAAAACGCGTTTTCGGCCGAAAACGTGTACGTTTGCACTTCCCCGCCACAGGGAAGCTGCTAGCCGGGAATTCTCTGCCTGGTTCTACCCGCTGCCCGGAACGCTACGCAGGGCAAAAGCGGTTCTCGTCCTCCGTGCTTGCTTTTTCTCAGAAAGAGCCGTGGTGTGCGTTTTCGCCGGAAAACGCGTTTTCGGCCGAAAACGTGTACGTTTGCACTTCCCCGCCACAGGGAAGCTGCTAGCCGGGAATTCTCTGCCTGGTTCTACCCGCTGCCCGGAACGCTACGCAGGGCAAAAGCGGTTCTCGTCCTCCGTGCTTGCTTTTCCTCAGAAAGAGCCGTTGTGTGCGTTTTCGCCGGAAAACGCGTTTTCGGCCGAAAACGTGTACGTTTGCACTTCCCCGCCACAGGGAAGCTGCTAGCCGGGAATTCTCTGCCTGGTTCTACCCGCTGCCCGGAACGCTACGCAGGGCAAAAGCGGTTCTCGTCCTCCGTGCTTGCTTTTTCTCAGAAAGAGCCGTGGTGTGCGTTTTCGCCGGAAAACGCGTTTTCGGCCGAAAACGTGTACGTTTGCACTTCCCCGCCACAGGGAAGCTGCTAGCCGGTAATTCTCTGCCTGGTTCTACCCGCTGCCCGGAACGCTACGCAGGGCAAAAGCGGTTCTCGTCCTCCGTGCTTGCTTTTCCTCAGAAAGAGCCGTGGTGTACGTTTTCGCCGGAAAACGCGTTTTCGGCCGAAAACGTGTACGTTTGCACTTCCCCGCCACAGGGAAGCTGCTAGCCGGGAATTCTCTGCCTGGTTCTACCCGCTGCCCGGAACGCTACGCAGGGCAAAAGCGGTTCTCGTCCTCCGTGCTTGCTTTTTCTCAGAAAGAGCCGTGGTGTGCTTTTTGGCCGCAAAACGCGTTTTCGGCCGAAAACGTGTACCTTTGCACTTCCCCGCCACAGGGAAGCTGCTAGCCGGTAATTCTCTGCCTGGTTCTACCCGCTGCCCGGAACGCTACGCAGGGCAAAAGCGGTTCTCGTCCTCCGTGCTTGCTTTTTCTCAGAAAGAGCTGTGGTGTGCGTTTTCGCCGGAAAACGCGTTTTCGGCCGAAAACGTGTACCTTTGCACTTCCCCGCCACAGGGAAGCTGCTAGCCGGGAATTCTCTGCCTGGTTCTACCCGCTGCCCGGAACGCTACGCAGGGCAAAAGCGGTTCTCGTCCTCCGTGCTTGCTTTTTCTCAGAAAGAGCCGTGGTGTGCGTTTTCGCCGGAAAACGCGTTTTCGGCCGAAAACGTGTACGTTTGCACTTCCCCGCCACAGGGAAGCTGCTAGCCGGGAATTCTCTGCCTGGTTCTACCCGCTGCCCGGAACGCTACGCAGGGCAAAAGCGGTTCTCGTCCTCCGTGCTTGCTTTTTCTCAGAAAGAGCCGTGGTGTGCGTTTTGGCCGGAAAACGCGTTTTCGGCCGAAAACGTGTACGTTAGCACTTCCCCGCCACAGGGAAGCTGCTAGCCGGGAATTCTCTGCCTGGTTCTACCCGCTGCCCGGAACGCTACGCAGGGCAAAAGCGGTTCTCGTCCTCCGTGCTTGCTTTTCCTCAGAAAGAGCCGTGGTGTGCGTTTTCGCCGGAAAACGCGTTTTCGGCCGAAAACGTGTACGTTTGCACTTCCCCGCCACAGGGAAGCTGCTAGCCGGGAATTCTCTGCCTGGTTCTACCCGCTGCCCGGAACGCTACGCAGGGCAAAAGCGGTTCTCGTCCTCCGTGCTTGCTTTTTCTCAGAAAGAGCCGTGGTGTGCGTTTTCGCCGGAAAACGCGTTTTCGGCCGAAAACGTGTACGTTTGCACTTCCCCGCCACAGGGAAGCTGCTAGCCGGGAATTCTCTGCCTGGTTCTACCCGCTGCCCGGAACGCTACGCAGGGCAAAAGCGGTTCTCGTCCTCCGTGCTTGCTTTTTCTCAGAAAGAGCCGTGGTGTGCGTTTTCGCCGGAAAACGCGTTTTCGGCCGAAAACGTGTACGTTTGCACTTCCCCGCCACAGGGAAGCTGCTAGCCGGGAATTCTCTGCCTGGTTCTACCCGCTGCCCGGAACGCTACGCAGGGCAAAAGCGGTTCTCGTCCTCCGTGCTTGCTTTTCCTCAGAAAGAGCCGTGGTGTGCGTTTTCGCCGGAAAACGCGTTTTCGGCCGAAAACGTGTACGTTTGCACTTCCCCGCCACAGGGAAGCTGCTAGCCGGGAATTCTCTGCCTGGTTCTACCCGCTGCCCGGAACGCTACGCAGGGCAAAAGCGGTTCTCGTCCTCCGTGCTTGCTTTCTCTCAGAAAGAGCCGTGGTGTGCGTTTTCGCCGGAAAACGCGTTTTCGGCCGAAAACGTGTACGTTTGCACTTCCCCGCCACAGGGAAGCTGCTAGCCGGGAATTCTCTGCCTGGTTCTACCCGCTGCCCGGAACGCTACACAGGGCAAAAGCGGTTCTCGTCCTCCGTGCTTGCTTTTTCTCAGAAAGAGCCGTGGTGTGCGTTTTGGCCGGAAAACGCGTTTTCGGCCGAAAACGTGTACGTTTGCACTTCCCCGCCACAGGGAAGCTGCTAGCCGGGAATTCTCTGCCTGGTTCTACCCGCTGCCCGGAACGTACGCAGGGCAAAAGCGGTTCTCGTCCTCCGTGCTTGCTTTTTATCAGAAAGAGCCGTGGTGTGCGTTTTCGCCGGAAAACGCGTTTTCGGCCGAAAACGTGTACGTTTGCACTTCCCCGCCACAGGGAAGCTGCTAGCCGGGAATTCTCTGCCTGGTTCTACCCGCTGCCCGGAACGCTACGCAGGGCAAAAGCGGTTCTCGTCCTCCGTGCTTGCTTTTTCTCAGAAAGAGCCGTGGTGTGCGTTTTCGCCGGAAAACGCGTTTTCGGCCGAAAACGTGTACGTTTGCACTTCCCCGCCACAGGGAAGCTGCTAGCCGGGAATTCTCTGCCTGGTTCTACCCGCTGCCCGGAACGCTACGCAGGGCAAAAGCGGTTCTCGTCCTCCGTGCTTGCTTTTCCTCAGAAAGAGCCGTGGTGTGCCTTTTCGCCGGAAAACGCGTTTTCGGCCGAAAACGTGTACGTTAGCACTTCCCCGCCACAGGGAAGCTGCTAGCCGGGAATTCTCTGCCTGGTTCTACCCGCTGCCCGGAACGCTACGCAGGGCAAAAGCGGTTCTCGTCCTCCGTGCTTGCTTTTCCTCAGAAAGAGCCGTGGTGTGCGTTTTCGCCGGAAAACGCGTTTTCGGCCGAAAACGTGTACGTTTGCACTTCCCCGCCACAGGGAAGCTGCTAGCCGGGAATTCTCTGCCTGGTTCTACCCGCTGCCCGGAACGCTACGCAGGGCAAAAGCGGTTCTCGTCCTCCGTGCTTGCTTTTTCACAGAAAGAGTCGTGGTGTGCCTTTTTGCTGGAAAACGCGTTTTCGGCCGAAAACGTGTACGTTTGCACTTCCCCGCCACAGGGAAGCTGCTAGCCGGTAATTCTCTGCCTGGTTCTACCCGCTGCCCGGAACGCTACGCAGGGCAAAAGCGGTTCTCGTCCTCCGTTCTTGCTTTTTCACAGAAAGAGCCGTGGTGTGCGTTTTCGCCGGAAAACGCGTTTTCGGCCGAAAACGTGTACGTTTGCACTTCCCCGCCACAGGGAAGCTGCTAGCCGGGAATTCTCTGCCTGGTTCTACCCGCTGCCCGGAACGCTACACAGGGCAAAAGCGGTTCTCGTCCTCCGTGCTTGCTTTTTCTCAGAAAGAGCCGTGGTGTGCGTTTTCGCCGGAAAACGCGTTTTCGGCCGAAAACGTGTACGTTTGCACTTCCCCGCCACAGGGAAGCTGCTAGCCGGGAATTCTCTGCCTGGTTCTACCCGCTGCCCGGAACGCTACGCAGGGCAAAAGCGGTTCTCGTCCTCCGTGCTTGCTTTTTCTCAGAAAGAGCCGTGGTGTGCGTTTTCGACGGAAAACGCGTTTTCGGCCGAAAACGTGTACGTTTGCACTTCCCCGCCACAGGGAAGCTGCTAGCCGGGAATTCTCTGCCTGGTTCTACCCGCTGCCCGGAACGCTACGCAGGGCAAAAGCGGTTCTCGTCCTCTGTGCTTGCTTTTTCTCAGAAAGAGCCGTGGTGTGCGTTTTCGCCGGAAAATGCGTTTTCGGCCGAAAACGTGTACGTTTGCACTTCCCCGCCACAGGGAAGCTGCTAGCCGGGAATTCTCTGCCTGGTTCTACCCGCTGCCCGGAACGCTACGCAGGGCAAAAGCGGTTCTCGTCCTCCGTGCTTGCTTTTTCTCAGAAAGAGCCGTGGTGTGCCTTTTCGCCGGAAAACGCGTTTTCGGCCGAAAACGTGTACGTTAGCACTTCCCCGCCACAGGGAAGCTGCTAGCCGGGAATTCTCTGCCTGGTTCTACCCGCTGCCCGGAACGCTACGCAGGGCAAAAGCGGTTCTCGTCCTCCGTGCTTGCTTTTCCTCAGAAAGAGCCGTGGTGTGCGTTTTCGCCGGAAAACGCGTTTTCGGCCGAAAACGTGTACGTTTGCACTTCCCCGCCACAGGGAAGCTGCTAGCCGGGAATTCTCTGCCTGGTTCTACCCGCTGCCCGGAACGCTACGCAGGGCAAAAGCGGTTCTCGTCCTCCGTGCTTGCTTTTTCTCAGAAAGAGCCGTGGTGTGCCTTTTCGCTGGAAAACGCGTTTTCGGCCGAAAACGTGTACGTTTGCACTTCCCCGCCACAGGGAAGCTGCTAGCCGGGAATTCTCTGCCTGGTTCTACCCGCTGCCCGGAACGCTACGCAGGGCAAAAGCAGTTCTCGTTCTCCGTGCTTGCTTTTTCTCAGAAAGAGCCATGGTGTGCGTTTTGGCCGGAAAACGCGTTTTCGGCCGAAAACGTGTACGTTTGCACTTCCCCGCCACAGGGAAGCTGCTAGCCGGTAATTCTCTGCCTGGTTCTACCCGCTGCCCGGAACGCTACGCAGGGCAAAAGCGGTTCTCGTCCTCCGTGCTTGCTTTTTCTCAGAAAGAGCCGTGGTGTGCGTTTTCGCCGGAAAACGCGTTTTCGGCCGAAAACGTGTACGTTTGCACTTCCCCGCCACCGGGAAGCTGCTAGCCGGGAATTCTCTGCCTGGTTCTACCCGCTGCCCGGAACGCTACGCAGGGCAAAAGCGGTTCTCGTCCTCCGTGCTTGCTTTTTCTCAGAAAGAGCCGTGGTGTGCGTTTTGGCCGGAAAACGCGTTTTCGGCCGATAACGTGTACGTTTGCACTTCCCCGCCACAGGGAAGCTGCTAGCCGGGAATTCTCTGCCTGGTTCTACCCGCTGCCCGGAACGCTACGCAGGGCAAAAGCGGTTCTCGTCCTCCGTGCTTGCTTTTTCTCAGAAAGAGCCGTGGTGTGCGTTTTCGCCGGAAAACGCGTTTTCGGCCGAAAACGTGTACGTTTGCACTTCCCCGCCACAGGGAAGCTGCTAGCCGGGAATTCTCTGCCTGGTTCTACCCGCTGCCCGGAACGCTACGCAGGGCAAAAGCGGTTCTCGTCCTCCGTGCTTGCTTTTTCTCAGAAAGAGCCGTGGTGTGCCTTTTTGCTGGAAAACGCGTTTTCGGCCGAAAACGTGTACGTTTGCACTTCCCCGCCACAGGGAAGCTGCTAGCCGGGAATTCTCTGCCTGGTTCTACCCGCTGCCCGGAACGCTACGCAGGGCAAAAGCGGTTCTCGTCCTCCGTGCTTGCTTTTTATCAGAAAGAGCCGTGGTGTGCGTTTTGGCCGGAAAACGCGTTTTCGGCCGAAAACGTGTACGTTTGCACTTCCCCGGCACAGGGAAGCTGCTAGCCGGGAATTCTCTGCCTGGTTCTACCCGCTGCCCGGAACGCTACGCAGGGCAAAAGCGGTTCTCGTCCTCCGTGCTTGCTTTTCCTCAGAAAGAGCCGTGGTGTGCGTTTTCGCCGGAAAACGCGTTTTCGGCCGAAAACGTGTACGTTTGCACTTCCCCGCCACAGGGAAGCTGCTAGCCGGGAATTCTCTGCCTGGTTCTACCCGCTGCCCGGAACGCTACGCAGGGCTAAAGTGGTTCTCGTCCTCCGTGCTTGCTTTTTCTCATAAGAGCCGTGGTGTGTGTTTTCGCCGGAAAACGCGTTTTCGGCCGAAAACGTGTACCTTTGCACTTCCCCGCCACAGGGAAGCTGCTAGCCGGGAATTCTCTGCCTGGTTCTACCCGCTGCCCGGAACGCTACGCAGGGCAAAAGCGGTTCTCGTCCTCCGTGCTTGCTTTTTCTCAGAAAGAGCCGTGGTGTGCGTTTTCGACGGAAAACGCGTTTTCGGCCGAAAACGTGTACGTGTGCACTTCCCCGCAACAGGGAAGCTGCTAGCCGGGAATTCTCTGCCTGGTTCTACCCGCTGCCCGGAACGCTACGCAGGGCAAAAGCGGTTCTCGTCCTCCGTGCTTGCTTTTCCTCAGAAAGAGCCGTGGTGTGCGTTTTGGCCGGAAAACGAGTTTTCGGCCGAAAACGTGTACGTTTGCACTTCCCCGCCACAGGGAAGCTGCTAGCCGGGAATTCTCTGCCTGGTTCTACCCGCTGCCCGGAACGCTACGCAGGGCAAAAGCGGTTCTCGTCCTCCGTGCTTGCTTTTTCTCAGAAAGAACCGTGGTGTGCGTTTTCGCCGGAAAACGCGTTTTCGGCCGAAAACGTGTACGTTTGCACTTCCCCGGCACAGGGAAGCTGCTAGCCGGGAATTCTCTGCCTGGTTCTACCCGCTGCCCGGAACGCTACGCAGGGCAAAAGCGGTTCTCGTCCTCCGTGCTTGCTTTTTCTCAGAAAGAGCCGTGGTGTGCGTTTTGGCCGGAAAACGCGTTTTCGGCCGAAAACGTGTACGTTTGCACTTCCCCGCCACAGGGAAGCTGCTAGCCGGGAATTCTCTGCCTGGTTCTACCCGCTGCCCGGAACGCTACGCAGGGCAAAAGCGGTTCTCGTCCTCCGTGCTTGCTTTTTCTCAGAAAGAGCCGTGGTGTGCGTTTTCGCCGGAAAACGCGTTTTCGGCCGAAAACGTGTACGTTTGCACTTCCCCGCCACAGGGAAGCTGCTAGCCGGGAATTCTCTGCCTGGTTCTACCCGCTGCCCGGAACGCTACGCAGGGCAAAAGCGGTTCTCGTCCTCCGTGCTTGCTTTTTCTCAGAAAGAGCCGTGGTGTGCGTTTTCGCCGGAAAACGCGTTTTCGGCCGAAAACGTGTACGTTTGCACTTCCCCGCCACAGGGAAGCTGCTAGCCGGGAATTCTCTGCCTGGTTCTACCCGCTGCCCGGAACGCTACGCAGGGCAAAAGCGGTTCTCGTCCTCCGTGCTTGCTTTTTCTCAGAAAGAGCCGTGGTGTGCGTTTTCGCCGGAAAACGCGTTTTCGGCCGAAAACGTGTACGTTTGCACTTCCCCGCCACAGGGAAGCTGCTAGCCGGGAATTCTCTGCCTGGTTCTACCCGCTGCCCGGAACGCTACGCAGGGCAAAAGCGGTTCTCGTCCTCCGTGCTTGCTTTTTCTCAGAAAGAGCCGTGGTGTGCGTTTTCGCCGGAAAACGCGTTTTCGGCCGAAAACGTGTACGTTTGCACTTCCCCGCCACAGGGAAGCTGCTAGCCGGGAATTCTCTGCCTGGTTCTACCCGCTGCCCGGAACGCTACGCAGGGCAAAAGCGGTTCTCGTCCTCCGTGCTTGCTTTTTCTCAGAAAGAGCCGTGGTGTGCGTTTTCGCCGGAAAACGCGTTTTCGGCCGAAAACGTGTACGTTTGCACTTCCCCGCCACAGGGAAGCTGCTAGCCGGTAATTCTCTGCCTGGTTCTACCCGCTGCCCGGAACGCTACGCAGGGCAAAAGCGGTTCTCGTCCTCCGTGCTTGCTTTTCCTCAGAAAGAGCCGTGGTGTGCGTTTTCGCCGGAAAACGCGTTTTCGGCCGAAAACGTGTACGTTTGCACTTCCCCGCCACAGGGAAGCTGCTAGCCGGGAATTCTCTGCCTGGTTCTACCCGCTGCCCGGAACGCTACGCAGGGCAAAAGCGGTTCTCGTCCTCCGTGCTTGCTTTTTCACAGAAAGAGCCGTGGTGTGCGTTTTCGCCGGAAAACGCGTTTTCGGCCGAAAACGTGTACGTTTGCACTTCCCCGCCACAGGGAAGCTGCTAGCCGGGAATTCTCTGCCTGGTTCTACCCGCTGCCCGGAACGCTACACAGGGCAAAAGCGGTTCTCGTCCTCCGTGCTTGCTTTTTCTCAGAAAGAGCCGTGGTGTGCGTTTTGGCCGGAAAACGCGTTTTCGGCGGAAAACGTGTACGTTTGCACTTCCCCGCCACAGGGAAGCTGCTAGCCGGGAATTCTCTGCCTGGTTCTACCCGCTGCCCGGAACGCTACGCAGGGCAAAAGCGGTTCTCGTCCTCCGTGCTTGCTTTTTCTCAGAAAGAGCCGTGGTGTGCGTTTTCGCCGGAAAACGCGTTTTCGGCCGAAAACGTGTACGTTTGCACTTCCCCGCCACAGGGAAGCTGCTAGCCGGGAATTCTCTGCCTGGTTCTACCCGCTGCCCGGAACGCTACGCAGGGCAAAAGCGGTTCTCGTCCTCTGTGCATTCTTTTCTCAGAAAGAGCCGTGGTGTGCGTTTTCGCCGGAAAACGCGTTTTCGGCCGAAAACGTGTACGTTTGCACTTCCCCGCCACAGGGAAGCTGCTAGCCGGGAATTCTCTGCCTGGTTCTACCCGCTGCCCGGAACGCTACGCAGGGCAAAAGCGGTTCTCGTCCTCCGTGCTTGCTTTTTCTCAGAAAGAGCCGTGGTGTGCCTTTTCGCCGGAAAACGCGTTTTCGGCCGAAAACGTGTACGTTAGCACTTCCCCGCCACAGGGAAGCTGCTAGCCGGGAATTCTCTGCCTGGTTCTACCCGCTGCCCGGAACGCTACGCAGGGCAAAAGCGGTTCTCGTCCTCCGTGCTTGCTTTTCCTCAGAAAGAGCCGTGGTGTGCGTTTTCGCCGGAAAACGCGTTTTCGGCCGAAAACGTGTACGTTTGCACTTCCCCGCCACAGGGAAGCTGCTAGCCGGGAATTCTCTGCCTGGTTCTACCCGCTGCCCGGAACGCTACGCAGGGCAAAAGCGGTTCTCGTCCTCCGTGCTTGCTTTTTCTCAGAAAGAGCCGTGGTGTGCGTTTTCGCCGGAAAACGCGTTTTCGGCCGAAAACGTGTACGTTTGCACTTCCCCGCCACAGGGAAGCTGCTAGCCGGGAATTCTCTGCCTGGTTCTACCCGCTGCCCGGAACGCTACGCAGGGCAAAAGCGGTTCTCGTCCTCCGTGCTTGCTTTTTCTCAGAAAGAGCCGTGGTGTGCGTTTTCGCCGGAAAACGCGTTTTCGGCCGAAAACGTGTACGTTTGCACTTCCCCGCCACAGGGAAGCTGCTAGCCGGTAATTCTCTGCCTGGTTCTACCCGCTGCCCGGAACGCTACGCAGGGCAAAAGCGGTTCTCGTCCTCTGTGCATTCTTTTTCTCAGAAAGAGCCGTGGTGTGCGTTTTCGCCGGAAAACGCGTTTTCGGCCGAAAACGTGTACGTTTGCACTTCCCCGCCACAGGGAAGCTGCTAGCCGGGAATTCTCTGCCTGGTTCTACCCGCTGCCCGGAACGCTACGCAGGGCAAAAGCGGTTCTCGTCCTCCGTGCTTGCTTTTTCTCAGAAAGAGCCGTGGTGTGCCTTTTCGCCGGAAAACGCGTTTTCGGCCGAAAACGTGTACGTTTGCACTTCCCCGCCACAGGGAAGCTGCTAGCCGGGAATTCTCTGCCTGGTTCTACCCGCTGCCCGGAACGCTACGCAGGGCAAAAGCGGTTCTCGTCCTCCGTGCTTGCTTTTTCTCAGAAAGAGCCGTGGTGTGCGTTTTCGCCGGAAAACGCGTTTTCGGCCGAAAACGTGTACGTTTGCACTTCCCCGCCACAGGGAAGCTGCTAGCCGGGAATTCTCTGCCTGGTTCTACCCGCTGCCCGGAACGCTACGCAGGGCAAAAGCGGTTCTCGTCCTCCGTGCTTGCTTTTTCTCAGAAAGAGCCGTGGTGTGCGTTTTCGCCGGAAAACGCGTTTTCGGCCGAAAACGTGTACGTTTGCACTTCCCCGCCACAGGGAAGCTGCTAGCCGGGAATTCTCTGCCTGGTTCTACCCGCTGCCCGGAACGCTACGCAGGGCAAAAGCGGTTCTCGTCCTCCGTGCTTGCTTTTCCTCAGAAAGAGCCGTGGTGTGCGTTTTCGCCGGAAAACGCGTTTTCGGCCGAAAACGTGTACGTTTGCACTTCCCCGCCACAGGGAAGCTGCTAGCCGGGAATTCTCTGCCTGGTTCTACCCGCTGCCCGGAACGCTACGCAGGGCAAAAGCGGTTCTCGTCCTCCGTGCTTGCTTTCTCTCAGAAAGAGCCGTGGTGTGCGTTTTCGCCGGAAAACGCGTTTTCGGCCGAAAACGTGTACGTTTGCACTTCCCCGCCACAGGGAAGCTGCTAGCCGGGAATTCTCTGCCTGGTTCTACCCGCTGCCCGGAACGCTACACAGGGCAAAAGCGGTTCTCGTCCTCCGTGCTTGCTTTTTCTCAGAAAGAGCCGTGGTGTGCGTTTTGGCCGGAAAACGCGTTTTCGGCCGAAAACGTGTACGTTTGCACTTCCCCGCCACAGGGAAGCTGCTAGCCGGGAATTCTCTGCCTGGTTCTACCCGCTGCCCGGAACGTACGCAGGGCAAAAGCGGTTCTCGTCCTCCGTGCTTGCTTTTTCTCAGAAAGAGCCGTGGTGTGCGTTTTCGCCGGAAAACGCGTTTTCGGCCGAAAACGTGTACGTTTGCACTTCCCCGGCACAGGGAAGCTGCTAGCCGGGAATTCTCTGCCTGGTTCTACCCGCTGCCCGGAACGCTACGCAGGGCAAAAGCGGTTCTCGTCCTCCGTTCTTGCTTTTTCACAGAAAGAGCCGTGGTGTGCGTTTTCGCCGGAAAACGCGTTTTCGGCCGAAAACGTGTACGTTTGCACTTCCCCGCCACAGGGAAGCTGCTAGCCGGGAATTCTCTGCCTGGTTCTACCCGCTGCCCGGAAGGCTACACAGGGCAAAAGCGGTTCTCGTCCTCCGTGCTTGCTTTTTCTCAGAAAGAGCCGTGGTGTGCGTTTTCGCCGGAAAACGCGTTTTCGGCCGAAAACGTGTACGTTTGCACTTCCCCGCCACAGGGAAGCTGCTAGCCGGGAATTCTCTGCCTGGTTCTACCCGCTGCCCGGAACGCTACGCAGGGCAAAAGCGGTTCTCGTCCTCCGTGCTTGCTTTTTCTCAGAAAGAGCCGTGGTGTGCGTTTTCGCCGGAAAACGCGTTTTCGGCCGAAAACGTGTACGTTTGCACTTCCCCGCCACAGGGAAGCTGCTAGCCGGGAATTCTCTGCCTGGTTCTACCCGCTGCCCGGAACGCTACACAGGGCAAAAGCGGTTCTCGTCCTCCGTGCTTGCTTTTTCTCAGAAAGAGCCGTGGTGTGCGTTTTGGCCAGGAAAACGCGTTTTCGGCCGAAAACGTGTACGTTTGCACTTCCCCGCCACAGGGAAGCTGCTAGCCGGGAATTCTCTGCCTGGTTCTACCCGCTGCCCGGAACGTACGCAGGGCAAAAGCGGTTCTCGTCCTCCGTGCTTGCTTTTTATCAGAAAGAGCCGTGGTGTGCGTTTTCGCCGGAAAACGCGTTTTCGGCCGAAAACGTGTACGTTTGCACTTCCCCGCCACAGGGAAGCTGCTAGCCGGGAATTCTCTGCCTGGTTCTACCCGCTGCCCGGAACGCTACGCAGGGCAAAAGCGGTTCTCGTCCTCCGTGCTTGCTTTTTCTCAGAAAGAGCCGTGGTGTGCGTTTTCGCCGGAAAACGCGTTTTCGGCCGAAAACGTGTACCTTTGCACTTCCCGGCCACAGGGAAGCTGCTAGCCGGGAATTCTCTGCCTGGTTCTACCCGCTGCCCGGAACGCTACGCAGGGCAAAAGCGGTTCTCGTCCTCCGTGCTTGCTTTTTCTCAGAAAGAGCCGTGGTGTGCCTTTTCGCCGGAAAACGCGTTTTCGGCCGAAAACGTGTACGTTAGCACTTCCCCGCCACAGGGAAGCTGCTAGCCGGGAATTCTCTGCCTGGTTCTACCCGCTGCCCGGAACGCTACGCAGGGCAAAAGCGGTTCTCGTCCTCCGTGCTTGCTTTTCCTCAGAAAGAGCCGTGGTGTGCGTTTTCGCCGGAAAACGCGTTTTCGGCCGAAAACGTGTACCTTTGCACTTCCCCGCCACAGGGAAGCTGCTAGCCGGGAATTCTCTGCCTGGTTCTACCCGCTGCCCGGAACGCTACGCAGGGCAAAAGCGGTTCTCGTCCTCCGTGCTTGCTTTTTCACAGAAAGAGCCGTGGTGTGCCTTTTTGCTGGAAAACGCGTTTTCGGCCGAAAACGTGTACGTTTGCACTTCCCCGCCACAGGGAAGCTGCTAGCCGGGAATTCTCTGCCTGGTTCTACCCGCTGCCCGGAACGCTACGCAGGGCAAAAGCGGTTCTCGTCCTCCGTTCTTGCTTTTTCACAGAAAGAGCCGTGGTGTGCGTTTTCGCCGGAAAACGCGTTTTCGGCCGAAAACGTGTACGTTTGCACTTCCCCGCCACAGGGAAGCTGCTAGCCGGGAATTCTCTGCCTGGTTCTACCCGCTGCCCGGAACGCTACACAGGGCAAAAGCGGTTCTCGTCCTCCGTGCTTGCTTTTTCTCAGAAAGAGCCGTGGTGTGCGTTTTCGCCGGAAAACGCGTTTTCGGCCGAAAACGTGTACGTTTGCACTTCCCCGCCACAGGGAAGCTGCTAGCCGGGAATTCTCTGCCTGGTTCTACCCGCTGCCCGGAACGCTACGCAGGGCAAAAGCGGTTCTCGTCCTCCGTGCTTGCTTTTTCTCAGAAAGAGCCGTGGTGTGCGTTTTGGCCGGAAAACGCGTTTTCGGCCGAAAACGTGTACGTTTGCACTTCCCCGCCACAGGGAAGCTGCTAGCCGGGAATTCTCTGCCTGGTTCTACCCGCTGCCCGGAACGCTACGCAGGGCAAAAGCGGTTCTCGTCCTCTGTGCTTGCTTTTTCTCAGAAAGAGCCGTGGTGTGCGTTTTCGCCGGAAAATGCGTTTTCGGCCGAAAACGTGTACGTTTGCACTTCCCCGCCACAGGGAAGCTGCTAGCCGGGAATTCTCTGCCTGGTTCTACCCGCTGCCCGGAACGCTACGCAGGGCAAAAGCGGTTCTCGTCCTCCGTGCTTGCTTTTTCTCAGAAAGAGCCGTGGTGTGCCTTTTCGCCGGAAAACGCGTTTTCGGCCGAAAACGTGTACGTTTGCACTTCCCCGCCACAGGGAAGCTGCTAGCCGGGAATTCTCTGCCTGGTTCTACCCGCTGCCCGGAACGCTACGCAGGGCAAAAGCGGTTCTCGTCCTCCGTGCTTGCTTTTCCTCAGAAAGAGCCGTGGTGTGCGTTTTCGCCGGAAAACGCGTTTTCGGCCGAAAACGTGTACGTTTGCACTTCCCCGCCACAGGGAAGCTGCTAGCCGGGAATTCTCTGCCTGGTTCTACCCGCTGCCCGGAACGCTACGCAGGGCAAAAGCGGTTCTCGTCCTCCGTGCTTGCTTTTTCTCAGAAAGAGCCGTGGTGTGCCTTTTCGCCGGAAAACGCGTTTTCGGCCGAAAACGTGTACGTTAGCACTTCCCCGCCACAGGGAAGCTGCTAGCCGGGAATTCTCTGCCTGGTTCTACCCGCTGCCCGGAACGCTACGCAGGGCAAAAGCAGTTCTCGTTCTCCGTGCTTGCTTTTTCTCAGAAAGAGCCATGGTGTGCGTTTTGGCCGGAAAACGCGTTTTCGGCCGAAAACGTGTACGTTTGCACTTCCCCGCCACAGGGAAGCTGCTAGCCGGTAATTCTCTGCCTGGTTCTACCCGCTGCCCGGAACGCTACGCAGGGCAAAAGCGGTTCTCGTCCTCCGTGCTTGCTTTTTCTCAGAAAGAGCCGTGGTGTGCGTTTTCGCCGGAAAACGCGTTTTCGGCCGAAAACGTGTACGTTTGCACTTCCCCGCCACCGGGAAGCTGCTAGCCGGGAATTCTCTGCCTGGTTCTACCCGCTGCCCGGAACGCTACGCAGGGCAAAAGCGGTTCTCGTCCTCCGTGCTTGCTTTTTCTCAGAAAGAGCCGTGGTGTGCGTTTTGGCCGGAAAACGCGTTTTCGGCCGAAAACGTGTACGTTTGCACTTCCCCGCCACAGGGAAGCTGCTAGCCGGGAATTCTCTGCCTGGTTCTACCCGCTGCCCGGAACGCTACGCAGGGCAAAAGCGGTTCTCGTCCTCCGTGCTTGCTTTTTCTCAGAAAGAGCCGTGGTGTGCGTTTTCGCCGGAAAACGCGTTTTCGGCCGAAAACGTGTACGTTTGCACTTCCCCGCCACAGGGAAGCTGCTAGCCGGGAATTCTCTGCCTGGTTCTACCCGCTGCCCGGAACGCTACGCAGGGCAAAAGCGGTTCTCGTCCTCCGTGCTTGCTTTTCCTCAGAAAGAGCCGTGGTGTGCGTTTTCGCCGGAAAACGCGTTTTCGGCCGAAAACGTGTACGTTTGCACTTCCCCGCCACAGGGAAGCTGCTAGCCGGGAATTCTCTGCCTGGTTCTACCCGCTGCCCGGAACGCTACGCAGGGCAAAAGCGGTTCTCGTCCTCCGTGCTTGCTTTTTCTCAGAAAGAGCCGTGGTGTGCCTTTTCGCTGGAAAACGCGTTTTCGGCCGAAAACGTGTACGTTTGCACTTCCCCGCCACAGGGAAGCTGCTAGCCGGGAATTCTCTGCCTGGTTCTACCCGCTGCCCGGAACGCTACGCAGGGCAAAAGCGGTTCTCGTTCTCCGTGCTTGCTTTTTCTCAGAAAGAGCCATGGTGTGCGTTTTGGCCGGAAAACGCGTTTTCGGCCGAAAACGTGTACGTTTGCACTTCCCCGCCACAGGGAAGCTGCTAGCCGGGAATTCTCTGCCTGGTTCTACCCGCTGCCCGGAACGCTACGCAGGGCAAAAGCGGTTCTCGTCCTCCGTGCTTGCTTTTTCTCAGAAAGAGCCGTGGTGTGCGTTTTCGCCGGAAAACGCGTTTTCGGCCGAAAACGTGTACGTTTGCACTTCCCCGCCACCGGGAAGCTGCTAGCCGGGAATTCTCTGCCTGGTTCTACCCGCTGCCCGGAACGCTACGCAGGGCAAAAGCGGTTCTCGTCCTCCGTGCTTGCTTTTTCTCAGAAAGAGCCGTGGTGTGCGTTTTGGCCGGTAAACGCGTTTTCGGCCGAAAACGTGTACGTTTGCACTTCCCCGCCACAGGGAAGCTGCTAGCCGGGAATTCTCTGCCTGGTTCTACCCGCTGCCCGGAACGCTACGCAGGGCAAAAGCGGTTCTCGTCCTCCGTGCTTGCTTTTTCTCAGAAAGAGCCGTGGTGTGCGTTTTCGCCGGAAAACGCGTTTTCGGCCGAAAACGTGTACGTTTGCACTTCCCCGCCACAGGGAAGCTGCTAGCCGGGAATTCTCTGCCTGGTTCTACCCGCTGCCCGGAACGATACGCAGGGCAAAAGCGGTTCTCGTCCTCCGTGCTTGCTTTTTCTCAGAAAGAGCCGTGGTGTGCGTTTTCGCTGGAAAACGCGTTTTCGGCCGAAAACGTGTACGTTAGCACTTCCCCGCCACAGGGAAGCTGCTAGCCGGGAATTCTCTGCCTGGTTCTACCCGCTGCCCGGAACGCTACGCAGGGCAAAAGCGGTTCTCGTCCTCCGTGCTTGCTTTTTCTCAGAAAGAGCCGTGGTGTGCCTTTTCGCCGGAAAACGCGTTTTCGGCCGAAAACGTGTACGTTTGCACTTCCCCGCCACAGGGAAGCTGCTAGCCGGGAATTCTCTGCCTGGTTCTACCCGCTGCCCGGAACGCTACGCAGGGCAAAAGCGGTTCTCGTCCTCCGTGCTTGCTTTTTATCAGAAAGAGCCGTGGTGTGCGTTTTCGCCGGAAAATGCGTTTTCGGCCGAAAACGTGTACGTTTGCACTTCCCCGCCACAGGGAAGCTGCTAGCCGGGAATTCTCTGCCTGGTTCTACCCGCTGCCCGGAACGCTACGCAGGGCAAAAGCGGTTCTCGTCCTCCGTGCTTGCTTTTTCTCAGAAAGAGCCGTGGTGTGCGTTTTGGCCGGAAAACGCGTTTTCGGCCGAAAACGTGTACGTTTGCACTTCCCCGCCACAGGGAAGCTGCTAGCCGGGAATTCTCTGCCTGGTTCTACCCGCTGCCCGGAACGATACGCAGGGCAAAAGCGGTTCTCGTCCTCCGTGCTTGCTTTTCCTCAGAAAGAGCCGTGGTGTGCGTTTTCGCCGGAAAACGCGTTTTCGGCCGAAAACGTGTACGTTTGCACTTCCCCGCCACAGGGAAGCTGCTAGCCGGGAATTCTCTGCCTGGTTCTACCCGCTGCCCGGAACGCTACGCAGGGCAAAAGCGGTTCTCGTCCTCCGTGCTTGCTTTTTCTCAGAAAGAGCCGTGGTGTGCGTTTTCGCCGGAAAACGCGTTTTCGGCCGAAAACGTGTACCTTTGCACTTCCCCGCCACAGGGAAGCTTCTAGCCGGGAATTCTCTGCCTGGTTCTACCCGCTGCCCGGAACGATACGCAGGGCAAAAGCGGTTCTCGTCCTCCGTGCTTGCTTTTCCTCAGAAAGAGCCGTGGTGTGCCTTTTCGCCGGAAAACGCGTTTTCGGCCGAAAACGTGTACGTTTGCACTTCCCCGGCACAGGGAAGCTGCTAGCCGGGAATTCTCTGCCTGGTTCTACCCGCTGCCCGGAACGCTACGCAGGGCAAAAGCGGTTCTCGTCCTCCGTGCTTGCTTTTCCTCAGAAAGAGCCGTGGTGTGCGTTTTGGCCGGAAAACGCGTTTTCGGCCGAAAACGTGTACGTTTGCACTTCCCCGCCACAGGGAAGCTGCTAGCCGGGAATTCTCTGCCTGGTTCTACCCGCTGCCCGGAACGCTACGCAGGGCAAAAGCGGTTCTCGTCCTCCGTGCTTGCTTTTCCTCAGAAAGAGCCGTGGTGTGCCTTTTCGCCGGAAAACGCGTTTTCGGCCAAAAACGTGTACGTTTGCACTTCCCCGCCACAGGGAAGCTGCTAGCCGGGAATTCTCTGCCTGGTTCTACCCGCTGCCCGGAACGCTACGCAGGGCAAAAGCGGTTCTCGTCCTCCGTGCTTGCTTTTTCTCAGAAAGAGCCGTGGTGTGCGTTTTCGCCGGAAAACGCGTTTTCGGCCGAAAACGTGTACGTTTGCACTTCCCCGCAACAGGGAAGCTGCTAGCCGGGAATTCTCTGCCTGGTTCTACCCGCTGCCCGGAACGCTACGCAGGGCAAAAGCGGTTCTCGTCCTCCGTGCTTGCTTTTTCTCATAAGAGCCGTGGTGTGCGTTTTCGCCGGAAAACGCGTTTTCGGCCGAAAACGTGTACGTTTGCACTTCCCCGCCACAGGGAAGCTGCTAGCCGGGAATTCTCTGCCTGGTTCTACCTGCTGCCCGGAACGCTACGCAGGGCAAAAGCGGTTCTCGTCCTCCGTGCTTGCTTTTTCTCAGAAAGAGCCGTGGTGTGCGTTTTCGCCGGAAAACGCGTTTTCGGCCGAAAACGTGTACGTTTGCACTTCCCCGGCACAGGGAAGCTGCTAGCCGGGAATTCTCTGCCTGGTTCTACCCGCTGCCCGGAACGCTACGCAGGGCAAAAGCGGTTCTCGTCCTCCGTGCTTGCTTTTCCTCAGAAAGAGCCGTGGTGTGCGTTTTGGCCGGAAAACGCGTTTTCGGCCGAAAACGTGTACGTTTGCACTTCCCCGCCACAGGGAAGCTGCTAGCCGGGAATTCTCTGCCTGGTTCTACCCGCTGCCCGGAACGCTACGCAGGGCAAAAGCGGTTCTCGTCCTCCGTGCTTGCTTTTTCACAGAAAGAGCCGTGGTGTGCCTATTCGCTGGAAAACGCGTTTTCGGCCGAAAAAGTGTACGTTTGCACTTCCCCGCCACAGGGAAGCTGCTAGCCGGGAATTCTCTGCCTGGTTCTACCCGCTGCCCGGAACGCTACGCAGGGCAAAAGCGGTTCTCGTTCTCTGTGCTTGCTTTTTCTCATAAGAGCCGTGGTGTGCGTTTTCGCCGGAAAACGCGTTTTCGGCCGAAAACGTGTACGTTTGCACTTCCCCGCCACAGGGAAGCTGCTAGCCGGGAATTCTCTGCCTGGTTCTACCCGCTGCCCGGAACCCTACGCAGGGCAAAAGCGGTTCTCGTCCTCCGTGCTTGCTTTTTCTCAGAAAGAGCCGTGGTGTGCGTTTTCGCCGGAAAACGCGTTTTCGGCCGAAAACGTGTACGTTTGCACTTCCCCGCCACAGGGAAGCTGCTAGCCGGGAATTCTCTGCCTGGTTCTACCCGCTGCCCGGAACGCTACGCAGGGCAAAAGCGGTTCTCGTCCTCCGTGCTTGCTTTTTCTCAGAAAGAGCCGTGGTGTGCGTTTTCGCCGGAAAACGCGTTTTCGGCCGAAAACGTGTACGTTTGCACTTCCCCGCCACAGGGAAGCTGCTAGCCGGGAATTCTCTGCCTGGTTCTACCCGCTGCCCGGAACGCTACGCAGGGCAAAAGCGGTTCTCGTCCTCCGTGCTTGCTTTTTATCAGAAAGAGCCGTGGTGTGCGTTTTCGCCGGAAAAGCGTTTTCGGCCGAAAACGTGTACGTTTGCACTTCCCCGCCACAGGGAAGCTGCTAGCCGGGAATTCTCTGCCTGGTTCTACCCGCTGCCCGGAACGCTACGCAGGGCAAAAGCGGTTCTCGTCCTCCGTGCTTGCTTTTTCTCAGAAAGAGCCGTGGTGTGCGTTTTCGCCGGAAAACGCGTTTTCGGCCGAAAACGTGTACGTTTGCACTTCCCCGCCACAGGGAAGCTGCTAGCCGGGAATTCTCTGCCTGGTTCTACCCGCTGCCCGGAACGCTACGCAGGGCAAAAGCGGTTCTCGTCCTCCGTGCTTGCTTTTTCTCAGAAAGAGCCGTGGTGTGCGTTTTCGCCGGAAAACGCGTTTTCGGCCGAAAACGTGTACGTTTGCACTTCCCCGCCACAGGGAAGCTGCTAGCCGGGAATTCTCTGCCTGGTTCTACCCGCTGCCCGGAACGCTACGCAGGGCAAAAGCGGTTCTCGTCCTCCGTGCTTGCTTTTTCTCAGAAAGAGCCGTGGTGTGCGTTTTCGCTGGAAAACGCGTTTTCGGCCGAAAACGTGTACGTTTGCACTTCCCCGCCACAGGGAAGCTGCTAGCCGGGAATTCTCTGCCTGGTTCTACCCGCTGCCCGGAACGCTACGCAGGGCAAAAGCGGTTCTCGTCCTCCGTGCTTGCTTTTTCTCAGAAAGAGCCGTGGTGTGCGTTTTAGCCGGAAAACGCGTTTTCGGCCGAAAACGTGTACGTTTGCACTTCCCCGCCACAGGGAAGCTGCTAGCCGGGAATTCTCTGCCTGGTTCTACCCGCTGCCCGGAACGCTACGCACGGCAAAAGCGGTTCTCGTCCTCCGTGCTTGCTTTTTATCAGAAAGAGCCGTGGTGTGCGTTTTCGCCGGAAAATGCGTTTTCGGCCGAAAACGTGTACGTTTGCACTTCCCCGCCACAGGGAAGCTGCTAGCCGGGAATTCTCTGCCTGGTTCTACCCGCTGCCCGGAACGCTACGCAGGGCAAAAGCGGTTCTCGTCCTCCGTGCTTGCTTTTTCTCAGAAAGAGCCGTGGTGTGCGTTTTGGCCGGAAAACGCGTTTTCGGCCGAAAACGTGTACGTTTGCACTTCCCCGCCACAGGGAAGCTGCTAGCCGGGAATTCTCTGCCTGGTTCTACCCGCTGCCCGGAACGATACGCAGGGCAAAAGCGGTTCTCGTCCTCCGTGCTTGCTTTTCCTCAGAAAGAGCCGTGGTGTGCGTTTTGGCCGGAAAACGCGTTTTCGGCCGAAAACGTGTACGTTTGCACTTCCCCGCCACAGGGAAGCTGCTAGCCGGGAATTCTCTGCCTGGTTCTACCCGCTGCCCGGAACGCTACGCAGGGCAAAAGCGGTTCTCGTCCTCCGTGCTTGCTTTTTCTCAGAAAGAGCCGTGGTGTGCGTTTTCGCCGGAAAACGCGTTTTCGGCCGAAAACGTGTACCTTTGCACTTCCCCGCCACAGGGAAGCTTCTAGCCGGGAATTCTCTGCCTGGTTCTACCCGCTGCCCGGAACGATACGCAGGGCAAAAGCGGTTCTCGTCCTCCGTGCTTGCTTATCCTCAGAAAGAGCCGTGGTGTGCCTTTTCGCCGGAAAACGCGTTTTCGGCCGAAAACGTGTACGTTTGCACTTCCCCGGCACAGGGAAGCTGCTAGCCGGGAATTCTCTGCCTGGTTCTACCCGCTGCCCGGAACGCTACGCAGGGCAAAAGCGGTTCTCGTCCTCCGTGCTTGCTTTTTCTCAGAAAGAGCCGTGGTGTGCGTTTTGGCCGGAAAACGCGTTTTCGGCCGAAAACGTGTACGTTTGCACTTCCCCGCCACAGGGAAGCTGCTAGCCGGGAATTCTCTGCCTGGTTCTACCCGCTGCCCGGAACGCTACGCAGGGCAAAAGCGGTTCTCGTCCTCCGTGCTTGCTTTTTCTCAGAAAGAGCCGTGGTGTGCGTTTTCGCCGGAAAACGCGTTTTCGGCCGAAAACGTGTACGTTTGCACTTCCCCGCCACAGGGAAGCTGCTAGCCGGGAATTCTCTGCCTGGTTCTACCCGCTGCCCGGAACGCTACGCAGGGCAAAAGCGGTTCTCGTCCTCCGTGCTTGCTTTTCCTCAGAAAGAGCCGTGGTGTGCCTTTTCGCCGGAAAACGCGTTTTCGGCCGAAAAAGTGTACGTTTGCACTTCCCCGCCACAGGGAAGCTGCTAGCCGGGAATTCTCTGCCTGGTTCTACCCGCTGCCCGGAACGCTACGCAGGGCAAAAGCGGTTCTCGTCCTCCGTGCTTGCTTTTTCTCAGAAAGAGCCGTGGTGTGCGTTTTCGCCGGAAAACGCGTTTTCGGCCGAAAACGTGTACGTTTGCACTTCCCCGCCACAGGGAAGCTGCTAGCCGGGAATTCTCTGCCTGGTTCTACCCGCTGCCCGGAACGCTACGCATGGCAAAAGCGGTTCTCGTCCTCCGTGCTTGCTTTTTCTCAGAAAGAGCCGTGGTGTGCGTTTTCGCTGGAAAACGCGTTTTCGGCCGAAAACGTGTACGTTTGCACTTCCCCGGCACAGGGAAGCTGCTAGCCGGGAATTCTCTGCCTGGTTCTACCCGCTGCCCGGAACGCTACGCAGGGCAAAAGCGGTTCTCGTCCTCCGTGCTTGCTTTTTCTCAGAAAGAGCCGTGGTGTGCGTTTTCGCCGGAAAACGCGTTTTCGGCCGAAAACGTGTACGTTTGCACTTCCCCGCCACAGGGAAGCTGCTAGCCGGGAATTCTCTGCCTGGTTCTACCCGCTGCCCGGAACGCTACGCAGGGCAAAAGCGGTTCTCGTCCTCCGTGCTTGCTTTTTATCAGAAAGAGCCGTGGTGTGCGTTTTCGCCGGAAAATGCGTTTTCGGCCGAAAACGTGTACGTTTGCACTTCCCCGCCACAGGGAAGCTGCTAGCCGGGAATTCTCTGCCTGGTTCTACCCGCTGCCCGGAACGCTACGCAGGGCAAAAGCGGTTCTCGTCCTCCGTGCTTGCTTTTTCTCAGAAAGAGCCGTGGTGTGCGTTTTGGCCGGAAAACGCGTTTTCGGCCGAAAACGTGTACGTTTGCACTTCCCCGCCACAGGGAAGCTGCTAGCCGGGAATTCTCTGCCTGGTTCTACCCGCTGCCCGGAACGATACGCAGGGCAAAAGCGGTTCTCGTCCTCCGTGCTTGCTTTTCCTCAGAAAGAGCCGTGGTGTGCGTTTTGGCCGGAAAACGCGTTTTCGGCCGAAAACGTGTACGTTTGCACTTCCCCGCCACAGGGAAGCTGCTAGCCGGGAATTCTCTGCCTGGTTCTACCCGCTGCCCGGAACGCTACGCAGGGCAAAAGCGGTTCTCGTCCTCCGTGCTTGCTTTTTCTCAGAAAGAGCCGTGGTGTGCGTTTTCGCCGGAAAACGCGTTTTCGGCCGAAAACGTGTACCTTTGCACTTCCCCGCCACAGGGAAGCTTCTAGCCGGGAATTCTCTGCCTGGTTCTACCCGCTGCCCGGAACGATACGCAGGGCAAAAGCGGTTCTCGTCCTCCGTGCTTGCTTATCCTCAGAAAGAGCCGTGGTGTGCCTTTTCGCCGGAAAACGCGTTTTCGGCCGAAAACGTGTACGTTTGCACTTCCCCGGCACAGGGAAGCTGCTAGCCGGGAATTCTCTGCCTGGTTCTACCCGCTGCCCGGAACGCTACGCAGGGCAAAAGCGGTTCTCGTCCTCCGTGCTTGCTTTTCCTCAGAAAGATCCGTGGTGTGCGTTTTCGCCGGAAAACGCGTTTTCGGCCGAAAACGTGTACGTTTGCACTTCCCCGCCACAGGGAAGCTGCTAGCCGGGAATTCTCTGCCTGGTTCTACCCGCTGCCCGGAACGCTACGCAGGGCAAAAGCGGTTCTCGTCCTCCGTGCTTGCTTTTCCTCAGAAAGAGCCGTGGTGTGCCTTTTCGCCGGAAAACGCGTTTTCGGCCAAAAACGTGTACGTTTGCACTTCCCCGCCACAGGGAAGCTGCTAGCCGGGAATTCTCTGCCTGGTTCTACCCGCTGCCCGGAACGCTACGCAGGGCAAAAGCGGTTCTCGTCCTCCGTGCTTGCTTTTTCTCAGAAAGAGCCGTGGTGTGCGTTTTCGCCGGAAAACGCGTTTTCGGCCGAAAACGTGTACGTTTGCACTTCCCCGCAACAGGGAAGCTGCTAGCCGGGAATTCTCTGCCTGGTTCTACCCGCTGCCCGGAACGCTACGCAGGGCAAAAGCGGTTCTCGTCCTCCGTGCTTGCTTTTTCTCATAAGAGCCGTGGTGTGCGTTTTCGCCGGAAAATGCGTTTTCGGCCGAAAACGAGTACGTTTGCACTTCCCCGCCACAGGGAAGCTGCTAGCCGGGAATTCTCTGCCTGGTTCTACCCGCTGCCCGGAACGCTACGCAGGGCAAAAGCGGTTCTCGTCCTCCGTGCTTGCTTTTCCTCAGAAAGAGCCGTGGTGTGCGTTTTCGCCGGAAAACGCGTTTTCGGCCGAAAACGTGTACGTTTGCACTTCCCCGCCACAGGGAAGCTGCTAGCCGGGAATTCTCTGCCTGGTTCTACCCGCTGCCCGGAACGCTACGCAGGGCAAAAGCGGTTCTCGTCCTCCGTGCTTGCTTTTTCTCAGAAAGAGCCGTGGTGTGCGTTTTGGCCGGAAAACGCGTTTTCGGCCGAAAACGTGTACGTTTGCACTTCCCCGCCACAGGGAAGCTGCTAGCCGGGAATTCTCTGCCTGGTTCTACCCGCTGCCCGGAACGCTACGCAGGGCAAAAGCGGTTCTCGTCCTCCGTGCTTGCTTTTTCTCAGAAAGAGCCGTGGTGTGCGTTTTCGCCGGAAAACGCGTTTTCGGCCGAAAACGTGTACGTTTGCACTTCCCCGCCACAGGGAAGCTGCTAGCCGGGAATTCTCTGCCTGGTTCTACCCGCTGCCCGGAACGCTACGCAGGGCAAAAGCGGTTCTCGTCCTCCGTGCTTGCTTTTCCTCAGAAAGAGCCGTGGTGTGCGTTTTCGCCGGAAAACGCGTTTTCGGCCGAAAACGTGTACGTTTGCACTTCCCCGCCACAGGGAAGCTGCTAGCCGGGAATTCTCTGCCTGGTTCTACCCGCTGCCCGGAACGCTACGCAGGGCAAAAGCGGTTCTCGTCCTCCGTGCTTGCTTTTTCACAGAAAGAGCCGTGGTGTGCGTTTTCGCCGGAAAATGCGTTTTCGGCCGAAAACGTGTACGTTTGCACTTCCCCGCCACAGGGAAGCTGCTAGCCGGGAATTCTCTGCCTGGTTCTACCCGCTGCCCTGAACGCTACGCAGGGCAAAAGCGGTTCTCGTCCTCCGTGCTTGCTTTTTCACAGAAAGAGCCGTGGTGTGCGTTTTCGCCGGAAAACGCGTTTTCGGCCGAAAACGTGTACGTTTGCACTTCCCCGCCACAGGGAAGCTGCTAGCCGGGAATTCTCTGCCTGGTTCTACCCGCTGCCCGGAACGCTACGCAGGGCAAAAGCGGTTCTCGTCCTCCGTGCTTGCTTTTCCTCAGAAAGAGCCGTGGTGTGCCTTTTCGCCGGAAAACGCGTTTTCGGCCGAAAACGTGTACGTTAGCACTTCCCCGCCACAGGGAAGCTGCTAGCCGGGAATTCTCTGCCTGGTTCTACCCGCTGCCCGGAACGCTACGCAGGGCAAAAGCGGTTCTCGTCCTCCGTGCTTGCTTTTCCTCAGAAAGAGCCGTGGTGTGCGTTTTCGCCGGAAAACGCGTTTTCGGCCGAAAACGTGTACGTTTGCACTTCCCCGCCACAGGGAAGCTGCTAGCCGGGAATTCTCTGCCTGGTTCTACCCGCTGCCCGGAACGCTACGCAGGGCAAAAGCGGTTCTCGTCCTCCGTGCTTGCTTTTCCTCAGAAAGAGCCGTGGTGTGCGTTTTCGCCGGAAAACGCGTTTTCGGCCGAAAACGTGTACGTTTGCACTTCCCCGCCACAGGGAAGCTGCTAGCCGGGAATTCTCTGCCTGGTTCTACCCGCTGCCCGGAACGCTACGCAGGGCAAAAGCGGTTCTCGTCCTCCGTGCTTGCTTTCTCTCAGAAAGAGCCGTGGTGTGCGTTTTCGCCGGAAAACGCGTTTTCGGCCGAAAACGTGTACGTTTGCACTTCCCCGGCACAGGGAAGCTGCTAGCCGGGAATTCTCTGCCTGGTTCTACCCGCTGCCCGGAACGCTACGCAGGGCAAAAGCGGTTCTCGTCCTCCGTGCTTGCTTTTCCTCAGAAAGAGCCGTGGTGTGCGTTTTGGCCGGAAAACGCGTTTTCGGCCGAAAACGTGTACGTTTGCACTTCCCCGCCACAGGGAAGCTGCTAGCCGGGAATTCTCTGCCTGGTTCTACCCGCTGCCCGGAACGCTACGCAGGGCAAAAGCGGTTCTCGTCCTCCGTGCTTGCTTTTTCACAGAAAGAGCCGTGGTGTGCCTTTTCGCTGGAAAACGCGTTTTCGGCCGAAAACGTGTACGTTTGCACTTCCCCGCCACAGGGAAGCTGCTAGCCGGGAATTCTCTGCCTGGTTCTACCCGCTGCCCGGAACGCTACGCAGGGCAAAAGCGGTTCTCGTCCTCCGTGCTTGCTTTTCCTCAGAAAGAGCCGTGGTGTGCCTTTTCGCCGGAAAACGCGTTTTCGGCCGAAAACGTGTACGTTTGCACTTCCCCGCCACAGGGAAGCTGCTAGCCGGGAATTCTCTGCCTGGTTCTACCCGCTGCCCGGAACGCTACGCAGGGCAAAAGCGGTTCTCGTCCTCCGTGCTTGCTTTTTCACAGAAAGAGCCGTGGTGTGCCTTTTCGCAGGAAAACGCGTTTTCGGCCGAAAACGTGTACGTTTGCACTTCCCCGCCACAGGGAAGCTGCTAGCCGGGAATTCTCTGCCTGGTTCTACCCGCTGCCCGGAACGCTACGCAGGGCAAAAGCGGTTCTCGTCCTCCGTGCTAGCTTTTCCTCAGAAAGAGCCGTGGTGTGCCTTTTCGCCGGAAAACGCGTTTTCGGCCGAAAACGTGTACGTTTGCACTTCCCCGCCACAGGGAAGCTGCTAGCCGGGAATTCTCTGCCTGGTTCTACCCGCTGCCCGGAACGCTACGCAGGGCAAAAGCGGTTCTCGTCCTCCGTGCTTGCTTTTTCTCATAAGAGCCGTGGTGTGCGTTTTCGCCGGAAAACGCGTTTTCGGCCGAAAACGTGTACGTTTGCACTTCCCCGCCACAGGGAAGCTGCTAGCCGGGAATTCTCTGCCTGGTTCTACCCGCTGCCCGGAACGCTACGCAGGGCAAAAGCGGTTCTCGTCCTCCGTGCTTGCTTTTCCTCAGAAAGAGCCGTGGTGTGCGTTTTCGCCGGAAAACGCGTTTTCGGCCGAAAACGTGTACGTTTGCACTTCCCCGCCACAGGGAAGCTGCTAGCCGGGAATTCTCTGCCTGGTTCTACCCGTTGCCCGGAACGCTACGCAGGGCAAAAGCGGTTCTCGTCCTCCGTGCTTGCTTTTTCTCAGAAAGAGCCGTGGTGTGCGTTTTCGCCGGAAAACGCGTTTTCGGCCGAAAACGTGTACGTTTGCACTTCCCCGCCACAGGGAAGCTGCTAGCCGGGAATTCTCTGCCTGGTTCTACCCGCTGCCCGGAACGCTACGCAGGGCAAAAGCGGTTCTCGTCCTCCGTGCTTGCTTTTTCTCAGAAAGAGCCGTGGTGTGCGTTTTTGCCGGAAAACGCGTTTTCGGCCGAAAACGTGTACGTTTGCACTTCCCCGCCACAGGGAAGCTGCTAGCCGGGAATTCTCTGCCTGGTTCTACCCGCTGCCCGGAACGCTACGCAGGGCAAAAGCGGTTCTCGTCCTCCGTGCTTGCTTTTTCTCAGAAAGAGCCGTGGTGTGCGTTTTCGCCGGAAAACGCGTTTTCGGCCGAAAACGTGTACGTTTGCACTTCCCCGCCACAGGGAAGCTGCTAGCCGGGAATTCTCTGCCTGGTTCTACCCGCTGCCCGGAACGCTACGCAGGGCAAAAGCGGTTCTCGTCCTCCGTGCTTGCTTTTTCTCAGAAAGAGCCGTGGTGTGCGTTTTGGCCGGAAAACGCGTTTTCGGCCGAAAACGTGTACGTTTGCACTTCCCCGCCACAGGGAAGCTGCTAGCCGGGAATTCTCTGCCTGGTTCTACCCGCTGCCCGGAACGCTACGCAGGGCAAAAGCGGTTCTCGTCCTCCGTGCTTGCTTTTCCTCAGAAAGAGCCGTGGTGTGCCTTTTCGCCGGAAAACGCGTTTTCGGCCGAAAACGTGTACGTTTGCACTTCCCCGCCACAGGGAAGCTGCTAGCCGGGAATTCTCTGCCTGGTTCTACCCGCTGCCCGGAACGCTACGCAGGGCAAAAGCGGTTCTCGTCCTCCGTGCTTGCTTTCTCTCAGAAAGAGCCGTGGTGTGCGTTTTCGCCGGAAAACGCGTTTTCGGCCGAAAACGTGTACGTTTGCACTTCCCCGGCACAGGGAAGCTGCTAGCCGGGAATTCTCTGCCTGGTTCTACCCGCTGCCCGGAACGCTACGCAGGGCAAAAGCGGTTCTCGTCCTCCGTGCTTGCTTTTCCTCAGAAAGAGCCGTGGTGTGCGTTTTCGCCGGAAAACGCGTTTTCGGCCGAAAACGTGTACGTTTGCACTTCCCCGCCACAGGGAAGCTGCTAGCCGGGAATTCTCTGCCTGGTTCTACCCGCTGCCCGGAACGCTACGCAGGGCAAAAGCGGTTCTCGTCCTCCGTGCTTGCTTTTTCACAGAAAGAGCCGTGGTGTGCCTTTTCGCTGGAAAACGCGTTTTCGGCCGAAAACGTGTACGTTTGCACTTCCCCGCCACAGGGAAGCTGCTAGCCGGGAATTCTCTGCCTGGTTCTACCCGCTGCCCGGAACGCTACGCAGGGCAAAAGCGGTTCTCGTCCTCCGTGCTTGCTTTTCCTCAGAAAGAGCCGTGGTGTGCCTTTTCGCCGGAAAACGCGTTTTCGGCCGAAAACGTGTACGTTTGCACTTCCCCGCCACAGGGAAGCTGCTAGCCGGGAATTCTCTGCCTGGTTCTACCCGCTGCCCGGAACGCTACGCAGGGCAAAAGCGGTTCTCGTCCTCCGTGCTTGCTTTTTCTCATAAGAGCCGTGGTGTGCGTTTTCGCCGGAAAACGCGTTTTCGGCCGAAAACGTGTACCTTTGCACTTCCCCGCCACAGGGAAGCTGCTAGCCGGGAATTCTCTGCCTGGTTCTACCCGCTGCCCGGAACGCTACGCAGGGCAAAAGCGGTTCTCGTCCTCCGTGCTTGCTTTTCCTCAGAAAGAGCCGTGGTGTGCGTTTTGGCCGGAAAACGCGTTTTCGGCCGAAAACGTGTACGTTTGCACTTCCCCGCCACAGGGAAGCTGCTAGCCGGGAATTCTCTGCCTGGTTCTACCCGCTGCCCGGAACGCTACGCAGGGCAAAAGCGGTTCTCGTCCTCCGTGCTTGCTTTTTCACAGAAAGAGCCGTGGTGTGCCTATTCGCTGGAAAACGCGTTTTCGGCCGAAAAAGTGTACGTTTGCACTTCCCCGGCACAGGGAAGCTGCTAGCCGGGAATTCTCTGCCTGGTTCTACCCGCTGCCCGGAACGCTACGCAGGGCAAAAGCGGTTCTCGTTCTCTGTGCTTGCTTTTTCTCATAAGAGCCGTGGTGTGCGTTTTCGCCGGAAAACGCGTTTTCGGCCGAAAACGTGTACGTTTGCACTTCCCCGCCACAGGGAAGCTGCTAGCCGGGAATTCTCTGCCTGGTTCTACCCGCTGCCCGGAACGCTACGCAGGGCAAAAGCGGTTCTCGTCCTCCGTGCTTGCTTTTTCACAGAAAGAGCCGTGGTGTGCCTATTCGCTGGAAAACGCGTTTTCGGCCGAAAAAGTGTACGTTTGCACTTCCCCGCCACAGGGAAGCTGCTAGCCGGGAATTCTCTGCCTGGTTCTACCCGCTGCCCGGAACGCTACGCAGGGCAAAAGCGGTTCTCGTCCTCCGTGCTTGCTTTTCCTCAGAAAGAGCCGTGGTGTGCGTTTTGGCCGGAAAACGCGTTTTCGGCCGAAAACGTGTACGTTTGCACTTCCCCGCCACAGGGAAGCTGCTAGCCGGGAATTCTCTGCCTGGTTCTACCCGCTGCCCGGAACGCTACGCAGGGCAAAAGCGGTTCTCGTCCTCCGTGCTTGCTTTTTCTCAGAAAGAGCCGTGGTGTGCGTTTTCGCCGGAAAACGCGTTTTCGGCCGAAAACGTGTACGTTTGCACTTCCCCGCCACAGGGAAGCTGCTAGCCGGGAATTCTCTGCCTGGTTCTACCCGCTGCCCGGAACGCTACGCAGGGCAAAAGCGGTTCTCGTCCTCCGTGCTTGCTTTTTCTCAGAAAGAGCCGTGGTGTGCGTTTTCGCCGGAAAACGCGTTTTCGGCCGAAAACGTGTACGTTTGCACTTCCACGGCACAGGGAAGCTGCTAGCCGGGAATTCTCTGCCTGGTTCTACCCGCTGCCCGGAACGCTACGCAGGGCAAAAGCGGTTCTCGTCCTCCGTGCTTGCTTTTCCTCAGAAAGAGCCGTGGTGTGCGTTTTGGCCGGAAAACGCGTTTTCGGCCGAAAACGTGTACGTTTGCACTTCCCCGCCACAGGGAAGCTGCTAGCCGGGAATTCTCTGCCTGGTTCTACCCGCTGCCCGGAACGCTACGCAGGGCAAAAGCGGTTCTCCTCCTCCGTGCTTGCTTTTTCTCAGAAAGAGCCGTGGTGTGCGTTTTGGCCGGAAAACGCGTTTTCGGCCGAAAACGTGTACGTTTGCACTTCCCCGCCACAGGGAAGCTGCTAGCCGGGAATTCTCTGCCTGGTTCTACCCGCTGCCCGGAACGCTACGCAGGGCAAAAGCGGTTCTCGTCCTCCGTGCTTGCTTTTCCTCAGAAAGAGCCGTGGTGTGCGTTTTCGCCGGAAAACGCGTTTTCGGCCGAAAACGTGTACGTTTGCACTTCCCCGCCACAGGGAAGCTGCTAGCCGGGAATTCTCTGCCTGGTTCTACCCGCTGCCCGGAACGCTACGCAGGGCAAAAGCGGTTCTCGTCCTCCGTGCTTGCTTTTTCTCAGAAAGAGCCGTGGTGTGCGTTTTCGCCGGAAAACTCGTTTTCGGCAGAAAACGTGTACGTTTGCACTTCCCCGCCACAGGGAAGCTGCTAGCCGGGAATTCTCTGCCTGGTTCTACCCGCTGCCCGGAACGCTACGCAGGGCAAAAGCGGTTCTCGTCCTCCGTGCTTGCTTTTTCTCAGAAAGAGCCGTGGTGTGCGTTTTCGCCGGAAAACGCGTTTTCGGCCGAAAACGGGTACCTTTGCACTTCCCCGCCACAGGGAAGCTGCTAGCCGGGAATTCTCTGCCTGGTTCTACCCGCTGCCCGGAACGCTACGCAGGGCAAAAGCGGTTCTCGTCCTCCGTGCTTGCTTTTTCTCAGAAAGAGCCGTGGTGTGCGTTTTCGCCGGAAAACGCGTTTTCGGCCGAAAACGTGTACGTTTGCACTTCCCCGCCACAGGGAAGCTGCTAGCCGGGAATTCTCTGCCTGGTTCTACCCGCTGCCCGGAACGCTACGCAGGGCAAAAGCGGTTCTCGTCCTCCGTGCTTGCTTTTTCTCAGAAAGAGCCGTGGTGTGCGTTTTCGCCGGAAAACGCGTTTTCGGCCGAAAACGTGTACGTTTGCACTTCCCCGCCACAGGGAAGCTGCTAGCCGGGAATTCTCTGCCTGGTTCTACCCGCTGCCCGGAACGCTACGCAGGGCAAAAGCGGTTCTCGTCCTCCGTGCTTGCTTTTCCTCAGAAAGAGCCGTGGTGTGCCTTTTCGCCGGAAAACGCGTTTTCGGCCGAAAACGTGTACGTTTGCACTTCCCCGCCACAGGGAAGCTGCTAGCCGGGAATTCTCTGCCTGGTTCTACCCGCTGCCCGGAACGCTACGCAGGGCAAAAGCGGTTCTCGTCCTCCGTGCTTGCTTTCTCTCAGAAAGAGCCGTGGTGTGCGTTTTCGCCGGAAAACGCGTTTTCGGCCGAAAACGTGTACGTTTGCACTTCCCCGGCACAGGGAAGCTGCTAGCCGGGAATTCTCTGCCTGGTTCTACCCGCTGCCCGGAACGCTACGCAGGGCAAAAGCGGTTCTCGTCCTCCGTGCTTGCTTTTTCTCAGAAAGAGCCGTGGTGTGCCTTTTCGCTGGAAAACGCGTTTTCGGCCGAAAACGTGTACGTTTGCACTTCCCCGCCACAGGGAAGCTGCTAGCCGGGAATTCTCTGCCTGGTTCTACCCGCTGCCCGGAACGCTACGCAGGGCAAAAGCGGTTCTCGTCCTCCGTGCTTGCTTTTCCTCAGAAAGAGCCGTGGTGTGCCTTTTCGCCGGAAAACGCGTTTTCGGCCGAAAACGTGTACGTTTGCACTTCCCCGCCACAGGGAAGCTGCTAGCCGGGAATTCTCTGCCTGGTTCTACCCGCTGCCCGGAACGCTACGCAGGGCAAAAGCGGTTCTCGTCCTCCGTGCTTGCTTTTTCTCATAAGAGCCGTGGTGTGCTTTTTCGCCGGAAAACGCGTTTTCGGCCGAAAACGTGTACGTTTGCACTTCCCCGCCACAGGGAAGCTGCTAGCCGGGAATTCTCTGCCTGGTTCTACCCGCTGCCCGGAACGCTACGCAGGGCAAAAGCGGTTCTCGTCCTCCGTGCTTGCTTTTTCACAGAAAGAGCCGTGGTGTGCGTTTTCGCCGGAAAACGCGTTTTCGGCCGAAAACGTGTACGTTTGCACTTCCCCGCCACAGGGAAGCTGCTAGCCGGGAATTCTCTGCCTGGTTCTACCCGCTGCCCGGAACGCTACGCAGGGCAAAAGCGGTTCTCGTCCTCCGTGCTTGCTTTTTCTCAGAAAGAGCCGTGGTGTGCGTTTTCGCCGGAAAACGCGTTTTCGGCCGAAAACGTGTACGTTTGCACTTCCCCGCCACAGGGAAGCTGCTAGCCGGGAATTCTCTGCCTGGTTCTACCCGCTGCCCGGAACGCTACGCAGGGCAAAAGCGGTTCTCGTCCTCCGTGCTTGCTTTTTCTCAGAAAGAGCCGTGGTGTGCGTTTTGGCCGGAAAACGCGTTTTCGGCCGAAAACGTGTACGTTTGCACTTCCCCGCCACAGGGAAGCTGCTAGCCGGGAATTCTCTGCCTGGTTCTACCCGCTGCCCGGAACGCTACGCAGGGCAAAAGCGGTTCTCGTCCTCCGTGCTTGCTTTTTCTCAGAAAGAGCCGTGGTGTGCCTTTTCGCCGGAAAACGCGTTTTCGGCCGAAAACGTGTACGTTTGCACTTCCCCGCCACAGGGAAGCTGCTAGCCGGGAATTCTCTGCCTGGTTCTACCCGCTGCCCGGAACGCTACGCAGGGCAAAAGCGGTTCTCGTCCTCCGTGCTTGCTTTTCCTCAGAAAGAGCCGTGGTGTGCGTTTTGGCCGGAAAACGCGTTTTCGGCCGAAAACGTGTACGTTTGCACTTCCCCGCCACAGGGAAGCTGCTAGCCGGGAATTCTCTGCCTGGTTCTACCCGCTGCCCGGAACGCTACGCAGGGCAAAAGCGGTTCTCGTCCTCCGTGCTTGCTTTTTCACAGAAAGAGCCGTGGTGTGCCTTTTCGCTGGAAAACGCGTTTTCAGCCGAAAACGTGTACGTTTGCACTTCCCCGCCACAGGGAAGCTGCTAGCCGGGAATTCTCTGCCTGGTTCTACCCGCTGCCCGGAACGCTACGCAGGGCAAAAGCGGTTCTCGTCCTCCGTGCTTGCTTTTCCTCAGAAAGAGCCGTTGTGTGCCTTTTCGCCGGAAAACGCGTTTTCGGCCGAAAACGTGTACGTTTGCACTTCCCCGCCACAGGGAAGCTGCTAGCCGGGAATTCTCTGCCTGGTTCTACCCGCTGCCCGGAACGCTACGCAGGGCAAAAGCGGTTCTCGTCCTCCGTGCTTGCTTTTTCTCATAAGAGCCGTGGTGTGCGTTTTCGCCGGAAAACGCGTTTTCGGCCGAAAACGTGTACGTTTGCACTTCCCCGCCACAGGGAAGCTGCTAGCCGGGAATTCTCTGCCTGGTTCTACCCGCTGCCCGGAACGCTACGCAGGGCAAAAGCGGTTCTCGTCCTCCGTGCTTGCTTTTTCTCAGAAAGAGCCGTGGTGTGCCTTTTCGCTGGAAAACGCGTTTTCGGCCGAAAACGTGTACGTTTGCACTTCCCCGCCACAGGGAAGCTGCTAGCCGGGAATTCTCTGCCTGGTTCTACCCGCTGCCCGGAACGCTACGCAGGGCAAAAGCGGTTCTCGTCCTCCGTGCTTGCTTTTCCTCAGAAAGAGCCGTGGTGTGCCTTTTTCCCTGGAAAACGCGTTTTCGGCCGAAAACGTGTACGTTTGCACTTCCCCGCCACAGGGAAGCTGCTAGCCGGGAATTCTCTGCCTGGTTCTACCCGCTGCCCGGAACGCTACGCAGGGCAAAAGCGGTTCTCGTCCTCCGTGCTTGCTTTTCCTCAGAAAGAGCCGTGGTGTGCCTTTTCGCCGGAAAACGCGTTTTCGGCCGAAAACGTGTACGTTTGCACTTCCCCGCCACAGGGAAGCTGCTAGCCGGGAATTCTCTGCCTGGTTCTACCCGCTGCCCGGAACGCTACGCAGGGCAAAAGCGGTTCTCGTCCTCCGTGCTTGCTTTTTCTCATAAGAGCCGTGGTGTGCGTTTTCGCCGGAAAACGCGTTTTCGGCCGAAAACGTGTACGTTTGCACTTCCCCGCCACAGGGAAGCTGCTAGCCGGGAATTCTCTGCCTGGTTCTACCCGCTGCCCGGAACGCTACGCAGGGCAAAAGCGGTTCTCGTCCTCCGTGCTTGCTTTTTCTCAGAAAGAGCCGTGGTGTGCGTTTTCGCCGGAAAACGCGTTTTCGGCCGAAAACGTGTACGTTTGCACTTCCCCGCCACAGGGAAGCTGCTAGCCGGGAATTCTCTGCCTGGTTCTACCCGCTGCCCGGAACGCTACGCAGGGCAAAAGCGGTTCTCGTCCTCCGTGCTTGCTTTTTCTCAGAAAGAGCCGTGGTGTGCGTTTTGGCCGGAAAACGCGTTTTCGGCCGAAAACGTGTACGTTTGCACTTCCCCGCCACAGGGAAGCTGCTAGCCGGGAATTCTCTGCCTGGTTCTACCCGCTGCCCGGAACGCTACGCAGGGCAAAAGCGGTTCTCGTCCTCCGTGCTTGCTTTTCCTCAGAAAGAGCCGTGGTGTGCGTTTTGGCCGGAAAACGCGTTTTCGGCCGAAAACGTGTACGTTTGCACTTCCCCGCCACAGGGAAGCTGCTAGCCGGGAATTCTCTGCCTGGTTCTACCCGCTGCCCGGAACGCTACGCAGGGCAAAAGCGGTTCTCGTCCTCCGTGCTTGCTTTTTCTCAGAAAGAGCCGTGGTGTGCGTTTTCGCCGGAAAACGCGTTTTCGGCCGAAAACGTGTACGTTTGCACTTCCACGGCACAGGGAAGCTGCTAGCCGGGAATTCTCTGCCTGGTTCTACCCGCTGCCCGGAACGCTACGCAGGGCAAAAGCGGTTCTCGTTCTCTGTGCTTGCTTTTTCTCATAAGAGCCGTGGTGTGCGTTTTCGCCGGAAAACGCGTTTTCGGCCGAAAACGTGTACGTTTGCACTTCCCCGCCACAGGGAAGCTGCTAGCCGGGAATTCTCTGCCTGGTTCTACCCGCTGCCCGGAACGCTACGCAGGGCAAAAGAGGTTCTCGTCCTCCGTGCTTGCTTTTCCTCAGAAAGAGCCGTGGTGTGCCTTTTCGCCGGAAAACGCGTTTTCGGCCGAAAACGTGTACGTTTGCACTTCCCCGGCACAGGGAAGCTGCTAGCCGGGAATTCTCTGCCTGGTTCTACCCGCTGCCCGGAACGCTACGCAGGGCAAAAGCGGTTCTCGTCCTCCGTGCTTGCTTTTTCTCAGAAAGAGCCGTGGTGTGCGTTTTCGCCGGAAAACGCGTTTTCGGCCGAAAACGTGTACGTTTGCACTTCCACGGCACAGGGAAGCTGCTAGCCGGGAATTCTCTGCCTGGTTCTACCCGCTGCCCGGAACGCTACGCAGGGCAAAAGCGGTTCTCGTCCTCCGTGCTTGCTTTTCCTCAGAAAGAGCCGTGGTGTGCGTTTTGGCCGGAAAACGCGTTTTCGGCCGAAAACGTGTACGTTTGCACTTCCCCGCCACAGGGAAGCTGCTAGCCGGGAATTCTCTGCCTGGTTCTACCCGCTGCCCGGAACGCTACGCAGGGCAAAAGCGGTTCTCCTCCTCCGTGCTTGCTTTTTCACAGAAAGAGCCGTGGTGTGCGTTTTGGCCGGAAAACGCGTTTTCGGCCGAAAACGTGTACGTTTGCACTTCCCCGCCACAGGGAAGCTGCTAGCCGGGAATTCTCTGCCTGGTTCTACCCGCTGCCCGGAACGCTACGCAGGGCAAAAGCGGTTCTCGTCCTCCGTGCTTGCTTTTCCTCAGAAAGAGCCGTGGTGTGCGTTTTCGCCGGAAAACGCGTTTTCGGCCGAAAACGTGTACGTTTGCACTTCCCCGCCACAGGGAAGCTGCTAGCCGGGAATTCTCTGCCTGGTTCTACCCGCTGCCCGGAACGCTACGCAGGGCAAAAGCGGTTCTCGTCCTCCGTGCTTGCTTTTTCTCAGAAAGAGCCGTGGTGTGCGTTTTCGCCGGAAAACTCGTTTTCGGCAGAAAACGTGTACGTTTGCACTTCCCCGCCACAGGGAAGCTGCTAGCCGGGAATTCTCTGCCTGGTTCTACCCGCTGCCCGGAACGCTACGCAGGGCAAAAGCGGTTCTCGTCCTCCGTGCTTGCTTTTTCTCAGAAAGAGCCGTGGTGTGCGTTTTCGCCGGAAAACGCGTTTTCGGCCGAAAACGGGTACCTTTGCACTTCCCCGCCACAGGGAAGCTGCTAGCCGGGAATTCTCTGCCTGGTTCTACCCGCTGCCCGGAACGCTACGCAGGGCAAAAGCGGTTCTCGTCCTCCGTGCTTGCTTTTCCTCAGAAAGAGCCGTGGTGTGCGTTTTCGCCGGAAAACGCGTTTTCGGCCGAAAACGTGTACGTTTGCACTTCCCCGCCACAGGGAAGCTGCTAGCCGGGAATTCTCTGCCTGGTTCTACCCGCTGCCCGGAACGCTACGCAGGGCAAAAGCGGTTCTCGTCCTCCGTGCTTGCTTTTTCTCAGAAAGAGCCGTGGTGTGCGTTTTCGCCGGAAAACGCGTTTTCGGCCGAAAACGTGTACGTTTGCACTTCCCCGCCACAGGGAAGCTGCTAGCCGGGAATTCTCTGCCTGGTTCTACCCGCTGCCCGGAACGCTACGCAGGGCAAAAGCGGTTCTCGTCCTCCGTGCTTGCTTTTCCTCAGAAAGAGCCGTGGTGTGCCTTTTCGCCGGAAAACGCGTTTTCGGCCGAAAACGTGTACGTTTGCACTTCCCCGCCACAGGGAAGCTGCTAGCCGGGAATTCTCTGCCTGGTTCTACCCGCTGCCCGGAACGCTACGCAGGGCAAAAGCGGTTCTCGTCCTCCGTGCTTGCTTTTCCTCAGAAAGAGCCGTGGTGTGCGTTTTGGCCGGAAAACGCGTTTTCGGCCGAAAACGTGTACGTTTGCACTTCCCCGCCACAGGGAAGCTGCTAGCCGGGAATTCTCTGCCTGGTTCTACCCGCTGCCCGGAACGCTACGCAGGGCAAAAGCGGTTCTCGTCCTCCGTGCTTGCTTTTCCTCAGAAAGAGCCGTGGTGTGCGTTTTCGCCGGAAAACGCGTTTTCGGCCGAAAACGTGTACGTTTGCACTTCCCCGCCACAGGGAAGCTGCTAGCCGGGAATTCTCTGCCTGGTTCTACCCGCTGCCCGGAACGCTACGCAGGGCAAAAGCGGTTCTCGTCCTCCGTGCTTGCTTTTCCTCAGAAAGAGCCGTGGTGTGCGTTTTCGCCGGAAAACGCGTTTTCGGCCGAAAACGTGTACGTTTGCACTTCCCCGCCACAGGGAAGCTGCTAGCCGGGAATTCTCTGCCTGGTTCTACCCGCTGCCCGGAACGCTACGCAGGGCAAAAGCGGTTCTCGTCCTCCGTGCTTGCTTTTTCTCAGAAAGAGCCGTGGTGTGCGTTTTCGCCGGAAAACGCGTTTTCGGCCGAAAACGTGTACGTTTGCACTTCCCCGCCACAGGGAAGCTGCTAGCCGGGAATTCTCTGCCTGGTTCTACCCGCTGCCCGGAACGCTACGCAGGGCAAAAGCGGTTCTCGTTCTCTGTGCTTGCTTTTTCTCATAAGAGCCGTGGTGTGCGTTTTCGCTGGAAAACGCGTTTTCGGCCGAAAACGTGTACGTTTGCACTTCCCCGGCACAGGGAAGCTGCTAGCCGGGAATTCTCTGCCTGGTTCTACCCGCTGCCCGGAACGCTACGCAGGGCAAAAGCGGTTCTCGTCCTCCGTGCTTGCTTTTTCTCAGAAAGAGCCGTGGTGTGCGTTTTCGCCGGAAAACGCGTTTTCGGCCGAAAACGTGTACGTTTGCACTTCCACGGCACAGGGAAGCTGCTAGCCGGGAATTCTCTGCCTGGTTCTACCCGCTGCCCGGAACGCTACGCAGGGCAAAAGCGGTTCTCGTCCTCCGTGCTTGCTTTTCCTCAGAAAGAGCCGTGGTGTGCGTTTTGGCCGGAAAACGCGTTTTCGGCCGAAAACGTGTACGTTTGCACTTCCCCGCCACAGGGAAGCTGCTAGCCGGGAATTCTCTGCCTGGTTCTACCCGCTGCCCGGAACGCTACGCAGGGCAAAAGCGGTTCTCCTCCTCCGTGCTTGCTTTTTCACAGAAAGAGCCGTGGTGTGCGTTTTGGCCGGAAAACGCGTTTTCGGCCGAAAACGTGTACGTTTGCACTTCCCCGCCACAGGGAAGCTGCTAGCCGGGAATTCTCTGCCTGGTTCTACCCGCTGCCCGGAACGCTACGCAGGGCAAAAGCGGTTCTCGTCCTCCGTGCTTGCTTTTCCTCAGAAAGAGCCGTGGTGTGCGTTTTCGCCGGAAAACGCGTTTTCGGCCGAAAACGTGTACGTTTGCACTTCCCCGCCACAGGGAAGCTGCTAGCCGGGAATTCTCTGCCTGGTTCTACCCGCTGCCCGGAACGCTACGCAGGGCAAAAGCGGTTCTCGTCCTCCGTGCTTGCTTTTTCTCAGAAAGAGCCGTGGTGTGCGTTTTCGCCGGAAAACTCGTTTTCGGCAGAAAACGTGTACGTTTGCACTTCCCCGCCACAGGGAAGCTGCTAGCCGGGAATTCTCTGCCTGGTTCTACCCGCTGCCCGGAACGCTACGCAGGGCAAAAGCGGTTCTCGTCCTCCGTGCTTGCTTTTTCTCAGAAAGAGCCGTGGTGTGCGTTTTCGCCGGAAAACGCGTTTTCGGCCGAAAACGGGTACCTTTGCACTTCCCCGCCACAGGGAAGCTGCTAGCCGGGAATTCTCTGCCTGGTTCTACCCGCTGCCCGGAACGCTACGCAGGGCAAAAGCGGTTCTCGTCCTCCGTGCTTGCTTTTTCTCAGAAAGAGCCGTGGTGTGCGTTTTCGCCGGAAAACGCGTTTTCGGCCGAAAACGTGTACGTTTGCACTTCCCCGCCACAGGGAAGCTGCTAGCCGGGAATTCTCTGCCTGGTTCTACCCGCTGCCCGGAACGCTACGCAGGGCAAAAGCGGTTCTCGTCCTCCGTGCTTGCTTTTTCTCAGAAAGAGCCGTGGTGTGCGTTTTCGCCGGAAAACGCGTTTTCGGCCGAAAACGTGTACGTTTGCACTTCCCCGCCACAGGGAAGCTGCTAGCCGGGAATTCTCTGCCTGGTTCTACCCGCTGCCCGGAACGCTACGCAGGGCAAAAGCGGTTCTCGTCCTCCGTGCTTGCTTTTCCTCAGAAAGAGCCGTGGTGTGCGTTTTGGCCGGAAAACGCGTTTTCGGCCGAAAACGTGTACGTTTGCACTTCCCCGCCACAGGGAAGCTGCTAGCCGGGAATTCTCTGCCTGGTTCTACCCGCTGCCCGGAACGCTACGCAGGGCAAAAGCGGTTCTCGTCCTCCGTGCTTGCTTTTCCTCAGAAAGAGCCGTGGTGTGCGTTTTCGCCGGAAAACGCGTTTTCGGCCGAAAACGTGTACGTTTGCACTTCCCCGCCACAGGGAAGCTGCTAGCCGGGAATTCTCTGCCTGGTTCTACCCGCTGCCCGGAACGCTACGCAGGGCAAAAGCGGTTCTCGTCCTCCGTGCTTGCTTTTCCTCAGAAAGAGCCGTGGTGTGCGTTTTCGCCGGAAAACGCGTTTTCGGCCGAAAACGTGTACGTTTGCACTTCCCCGCCACAGGGAAGCTGCTAGCCGGGAATTCTCTGCCTGGTTCTACCCGCTGCCCGGAACGCTACGCAGGGCAAAAGCGGTTCTCGTCCTCCGTGCTTGCTTTTTCTCAGAAAGAGCCGTGGTGTGCGTTTTCGCCGGAAAACGCGTTTTCGGCCGAAAACGTGTACGTTTGCACTTCCCCGCCACAGGGAAGCTGCTAGCCGGGAATTCTCTGCCTGGTTCTACCCGCTGCCCGGAACGCTACGCAGGGCAAAAGCGGTTCTCGTCCTCCGTGCTTGCTTTTTCTCAGAAAGAGCCGTGGTGTGCGTTTTCGCCGGAAAACGCGTTTTCGGCCGAAAACGTGTACGTTTGCACTTCCCCGCCACAGGGAAGCTGCTAGCCGGGAATTCTCTGCCTGGTTCTACCCGCTGCCCGGAACGCTACGCAGGGCAAAAGCGGTTCTCGTCCTCCGTGCTTGTTTTTTCTCATAAGAGCCGTGGTGTGCGTTTTCGCCGGAAAACGCGTTTTCGGCCGAAAACGTGTACGTTTGCACTTCCCCGCCACAGGGAAGCTGCTAGCCGGGAATTCTCTGCCTGGTTCTACCCGCTGCCCGGAACGCTACGCAGGGCAAAAGCGGTTCTCGTCCTCCGTGCTTGCTTTTTCTCAGAAAGAGCCGTGGTGTGCGTTTTCGCCGGAAAACGCGTTTTCGGCCGAAAACGTGTACGTTTGCACTTCCCCGCCACAGGGAAGCTGCTAGCCGGGAATTCTCTGCCTGGTTCTACCCGCTGCCCGGAACGCTACGCAGGGCAAAAGCGGTTCTCGTCCTCCGTGCTTGCTTTTTCTCAGAAAGAGCCGTGGTGTGCGTTTTCGCCGGAAAACGCGTTTTCGGCCGAAAACGTGTACGTTTGCACTTCCCCGCCACAGGGAAGCTGCTAGCCGGGAATTCTCTGCCTGGTTCTACCCGCTGCCCGGAACGCTACGCAGGGCAAAAGCGGTTCTCGTCCTCCGTGCTTGCTTTTTCTCAGAAAGAGCCGTGGTGTGCGTTTTGGCCGGAAAACGCGTTTTATGCCGAAAACGTGTACGTTTGCACTTCCCCGCCACAGGGAAGCTGCTAGCCGGGAATTCTCTGCCTGGTTCTACCCGCTGCCCGGAACGCTACGCAGGGCAAAAGCGGTTCTCGTCCTCCGTGCTTGCTTTTCCTCAGAAAGAGCCGTGGTGTGCGTTTTGGCCGGAAAACGCGTTTTCGGCCGAAAACGTGTACGTTTGCACTTCCCCGCCACAGGGAAGCTGCTAGCCGGGAATTCTCTGCCTGGTTCTACCCGTTGCCCGGAACGCTACGCAGGGCAAAAGCGGTTCTCGTCCTCCGTGCTTGCTTTTTCTCATAAGAGCCGTGGTGTGCGTTTTCGCCGGAAAACGCGTTTTCGGCCGAAAACGTGTACGTTTGCACTTCCCCGCCACAGGGAAGCTGCTAGCCGGGAATTCTCTGCCTGGTTCTACCCGCTGCCCGGAACGCTACGCAGGGCAAAAGCGGTTCTCGTCCTCCGTGCTTGCTTTTTCTCAGAAAGAGCCGTGGTGTGCGTTTTCGCCGGAAAACGCGTTTTCGGCCGAAAACGTGTACGTTTGCACTTCCCCGCCACAGGGAAGCTGCTAGCCGGGAATTCTCTGCCTGGTTCTACCCGCTGCCCGGAACGCTACGCAGGGCAAAAGCGGTTCTCGTCCTCCGTGCTTGCTTTTTCTCAGAAAGAGCCGTGGTGTGCGTTTTGGCCGGAAAACGCGTTTTCGGCCGAAAACGTGTACGTTTGCACTTCCCCGCCACAGGGAAGCTGCTAGCCGGGAATTCTCTGCCTGGTTCTACCCGCTGCCCGGAACGCTACGCAGGGCAAAAGCGGTTCTCGTCCTCCGTGCTTGCTTTTTCTCAGAAAGAGCCGTGGTGTGCGTTTTCGCCGGAAAACGCGTTTTCGGCCGAAAACGTGTACGTTTGCACTTCCCCGCCACAGGGAAGCTGCTAGCCGGGAATTCTCTGCCTGGTTCTACCCGCTGCCCGGAACGCTACGCAGGGCAAAAGCGGTTCTCGTTCTCTGTGCTTGCTTTTTCTCAGAAAGAGCCGTGGTGTGCGTTTTCGACGGAAAACGCGTTTTCGGCCGAAAAAGTGTACGTTTGCACTTCCCCGCCACAGGGAAGCTGCTAGCCGGGAATTCTCTGCCTGGTTCTACCCGCTGCCCGGAACGCTACGCAGGGCAAAAGCGGTTCTCGTCCTCCGTGCTTGCTTTTTCTCAGAAAGAGCCGTGGTGTGCGTTTTGGCCGGAAAACGCGTTTTCGGCCGAAAACGTGTACGTTTGCACTTCCCCGCCACAGGGAAGCTGCTAGCCGGGAATTCTCTGCCTGGTTCTACCCGCTGCCCGGAACGCTACGCAGGGCAAAAGCGGTTCTCGTCCTCCGTGCTTGCTTTTCCTCAGAAAGAGCCGTGGTGTGCGTTTTGGCCGGAAAACGCGTTTTCGGCCGAAAACGTGTACGTTTGCACTTCCCCGCCACAGGGAAGCTGCTAGCCGGGAATTCTCTGCCTGGTTCTACCCGCTGCCCGGAACGCTACGCAGGGCAAAAGCGGTTCTCGTCCTCCGTGCTTGCTTTTTCTCAGAAAGAGCCGTGGTGTGCGTTTTGGCCGGAAAACGCGTTTTCGGCCGAAAACGTGTACGTTTGCACTTCCCCGCCACAGGGAAGCTGCTAGCCGGGAATTCTCTGCCTGGTTCTACCCGCTGCCCGGAACGCTACGCAGGGCAAAAGCGGTTCTCGTCCTCCGTGCTTGCTTTTCCTCAGAAAGAGCCGTGGTGTGCGTTTTGGCCGGAAAACGCGTTTTCGGCCGAAAACGTGTACGTTTGCACTTCCCCGCCACAGGGAAGCTGCTAGCCGGGAATTCTCTGCCTGGTTCTACCCGTTGCCCGGAACGCTACGCAGGGCAAAAGCGGTTCTCGTCCTCCGTGCTTGCTTTTTCTCATAAGAGCCGTGGTGTGCGTTTTCGCCGGAAAACGCGTTTTCGGTCGAAAACGTGTACGTTTGCACTTCCCCGCCACAGGGAAGCTGCTAGCCGGGAATTCTCTGCCTGGTTCTACCCGCTGCCCGGAACGCTACGCAGGGCAAAAGCGGTTCTCGTCCTCCGTGCTTGCTTTTTCTCAGAAAGAGCCGTGGTGTGCGTTTTCGCCGGAAAACGCGTTTTCGGCCGAAAACGTGTACGTTTGCACTTCCCCGCCACAGGGAAGCTGCTAGCCGGGAATTCTCTGCCTGGTTCTACCCGCTGCCCGGAACGCTACGCAGGGCAAAAGCGGTTCTCGTCCTCCGTGCTTGCTTTTTCTCAGAAAGAGCCGTGGTGTGCGTTTTGGCCGGAAAACGCGTTTTCGGCCGAAAACGTGTACGTTTGCACTTCCCCGCCACAGGGAAGCTGCTAGCCGGGAATTCTCTGCCTGGTTCTACCCGCTGCCCGGAACGCTACGCAGGGCAAAAGCGGTTCTCGTCCTCCGTGCTTGCTTTTCCTCAGAAAGAGCCGTGGTGTGCGTTTTGGCCGGAAAACGCGTTTTCGGCCGAAAACGTGTACGTTTGCACTTCCCCGCCACAGGGAAGCTGCTAGCCGGGAATTCTCTGCCTGGTTCTACCCGCTGCCCGGAACGCTACGCAGGGCAAAAGCGGTTCTCGTTCTCTGTGCTTGCTTTTTCTCAGAAAGAGCCGTGGTGTGCGTTTTCGACGGAAAACGCGTTTTCGGCCGAAAAAGTGTACGTTTGCACTTCCCCGCCACAGGGAAGCTGCTAGCCGGGAATTCTCTGCCTGGTTCTACCCGCTGCCCGGAACGCTACGCAGGGCAAAAGCGGTTCTCGTCCTCCGTGCTTGCTTTTTCTCAGAAAGAGCCGTGGTGTGCGTTTTGGCCGGAAAACGCGTTTTCGGCCGAAAACGTGTACGTTTGCACTTCCCCGCCACAGGGAAGCTGCTAGCCGGGAATTCTCTGCCTGGTTCTACCCGCTGCCCGGAACGCTACGCAGGGCAAAAGCGGTTCTCGTCCTCCGTGCTTGCTTTTCCTCAGAAAGAGCCGTGGTGTGCGTTTTGGCCGGAAAACGCGTTTTCGGCCGAAAACGTGTACGTTTGCACTTCCCCGCCACAGGGAAGCTGCTAGCCGGGAATTCTCTGCCTGGTTCTACCCGCTGCCCGGAACGCTACGCAGGGCAAAAGCGGTTCTCGTCCTCCGTGCTTGCTTTTTCTCAGAAAGAGCCGTGGTGTGCGTTTTCGCCGGAAAACGCGTTTTCGGACGAAAACGTGTACGTGTGCACTTCCCCGCAACAGGGAAGCTGCTAGCCGGGAATTCTCTGCCTGGTTCTACCCGCTGCCCGGAACGCTACGCACGGCAAAAGCGGTTCTCGTCCTTCGTGCTTGCTTTTTCTCAGAAAGAGCCGTGGTGTGCGTTTTGGCCGGAAAACGCGTTTTCGGCCGAAAACGTGTACGTTTGCACTTCCCCGCCACAGGGAAGCTGCTAGCCGGGAATTCTCTGCCTGGTTCTACCCGCTGCCCGGAACGCTACGCAGGGCAAAAGCGGTTCTCGTCCTCCGTGCTTGCTTTTTCTCAGAAAGAGCCGTGGTGTGCGTTTTCGCCGGAAAACGCGTTTTCGGCCGAAAACGTGTACGTTTGCACTTCCCCGCCACAGGGAAGCTGCTAGCCGGGAATTCTCTGCCTGGTTCTACCCGCTGCCCGGAACGCTACGCAGGGCAAAAGCGGTTCTCCTCCTCCGTGCTTGCTTTTTCACAGAAAGAGCCGTGGTGTGCGTTTTGGCCGGAAAACGCGTTTTCGGCCGAAAACGTGTACGTTTGCACTTCCCCGCCACAGGGAAGCTGCTAGCCGGGAATTCTCTGCCTGGTTCTACCCGCTGCCCGGAACGCTACGCAGGGCAAAAGCGGTTCTCCTCCTCCGTGCTTGCTTTTTCACAGAAAGAGCCGTGGTGTGCGTTTTGGCCGGAAAACGCGTTTTCGGCCGAAAACGTGTACGTTTGCACTTCCCCGCCACAGGGAAGCTGCTAGCCGGGAATTCTCTGCCTGGTTCTACCCGCTGCCCGGAACGCTACGCAGGGCAAAAGCGGTTCTCGTCCTCCGTGCTTGCTTTTCCTCAGAAAGAGCCGTGGTGTGCGTTTTCGCCGGAAAACGCGTTTTCGGCCGAAAACGTGTACGTTTGCACTTCCCCGCCACAGGGAAGCTGCTAGCCGGGAATTCTCTGCCTGGTTCTACCCGCTGCCCGGAACGCTACGCAGGGCAAAAGCGGTTCTCGTCCTCCGTGCTTGCTTTTTCTCAGAAAGAGCCGTGGTGTGCGTTTTGGCCGGAAAACTCGTTTTCGGCAGAAAACGTGTACGTTTGCACTTCCCCGCCACAGGGAAGCTGCTAGCCGGGAATTCTCTGCCTGGTTCTACCCGCTGCCCGGAACGCTACGCAGGGCAAAAGCGGTTCTCGTCCTCCGTGCTTGCTTTTTCTCAGAAAGAGCCGTGGTGTGCGTTTTCGCCGGAAAACGCGTTTTCGGCCGAAAACGTGTACCTTTGCACTTCCCCGCCACAGGGAAGCTGCTAGCCGGGAATTCTCTGCCTGGTTCTACCCGCTGCCCGGAACGCTACGCAGGGCAAAAGCGGTTCTCGTCCTCCGTGCTTGCTTTTTCTCAGAAAGAGCCGTGGTGTGCGTTTTCGCCGGAAAACGCGTTTTCGGCCGAAAACGTGTACGTTTGCACTTCCCCGCCACAGGGAAGCTGCTAGCCGGGAATTCTCTGCCTGGTTCTACCCGCTGCCCGGAACGCTACGCAGGGCAAAAGCGGTTCTCGTCCTCCGTGCTTGCTTTTTCTCAGAAAGAGCCGTGGTGTGCGTTTTCGCCGGAAAACGCGTTTTCGGCCGAAAACGTGTACGTTTGCACTTCCCCGCCACAGGGAAGCTGCTAGCCGGGAATTCTCTGCCTGGTTCTACCCGCTGCCCGGAACGCTACGCAGGGCAAAAGCGGTTCTCGTCCTCCGTGCTTGCTTTTTCTCAGAAAGAGCCGTGGTGTGCGTTTTCGCCGGAAAACGCGTTTTCGGCCGAAAACGTGTACGTTTGCACTTCCCCGCCACAGGGAAGCTGCTAGCCGGGAATTCTCTGCCTGGTTCTACCCGCTGCCCGGAACGCTACGCAGGGCAAAAGCGGTTCTCGTCCTCCGTGCTTGCTTTTCCTCAGAAAGAGCCGTGGTGTGCGTTTTCGCCGGAAAACGCGTTTTCGGCCGAAAACGTGTACGTTTGCACTTCCCCGCCACAGGGAAGCTGCTAGCCGGGAATTCTCTGCCTGGTTCTACCCGCTGCCCGGAACGCTACGCAGGGCAAAAGCGGTTCTCGTCCTCCGTGCTTGCTTTTCCTCAGAAAGAGCCGTGGTGTGCGTTTTCGCCGGAAAACGCGTTTTCGGCCGAAAACGTGTACGTTTGCACTTCCCCGCCACAGGGAAGCTGCTAGCCGGGAATTCTCTGCCTGGTTCTACCCGCTGCCCGGAACGCTACGCAGGGCAAAAGCGGTTCTCGTCCTCCGTGCTTGCTTTTTCTCAGAAAGAGCCGTGGTGTGCGTTTTGGCCGGAAAACGCGTTTTCGGCCGAAAACGTGTACGTTTGCACTTCCCCGCCACAGGGAAGCTGCTAGCCGGGAATTCTCTGCCTGGTTCTACCCGCTGCCCGGAACGCTACGCAGGGCAAAAGCGGTTCTCGTCCTCCGTGCTTGCTTTTCCTCAGAAAGAGCCGTGGTGTGCCTTTTCGCCGGAAAACGCGTTTTCGGCCGAAAACGTGTACGTTTGCACTTCCCCGCCACAGGGAAGCTGCTAGCCGGGAATTCTCTGCCTGGTTCTACCCGCTGCCCGGAACGCTACGCAGGGCAAAAGCGGTTCTCGTCCTCCGTGCTTGCTTTTTCTCAGAAAGAGCCGTGGTGTGCGTTTTCGCCGGAAAACGCGTTTTCGGCCGAAAACGTGTACGTTTGCACTTCCCCGCCACAGGGAAGCTGCTAGCCGGGAATTCTCTGCCTGGTTCTACCCGCTGCCCGGAACGCTACGCAGGGCAAAAGCGGTTCTCGTCCTCCGTGCTTGCTTTTCCTCAGAAAGAGCCGTGGTGTGCGTTTTCGCCGGAAAACGCGTTTTCGGCCGAAAACGTGTACGTTTGCACTTCCCCGCCACAGGGAAGCTGCTAGCCGGGAATTCTCTGCCTGGTTCTACCCGCTGCCCGGAACGCTACGCAGGGCAAAAGCGGTTCTCGTCCTCCGTGCTTGCTTTTTCTCAGAAAGAGCCGTGGTGTGCGTTTTCGCCGGAAAACGCGTTTTCGGCCGAAAACGTGTACGTTTGCACTTCCCCGCCACAGGGAAGCTGCTAGCCGGGAATTCTCTGCCTGGTTCTACCCGCTGCCCGGAACGCTACGCAGGGCAAAAGCGGTTCTCGTCCTCCGTGCTTGCTTTTTCTCAGAAAGAGCCGTGGTGTGCGTTTTGGCCGGAAAACGCGTTTTCGGCCGAAAACGTGTACGTTTGCACTTCCCCGCCACAGGGAAGCTGCTAGCCGGGAATTCTCTGCCTGGTTCTACCCGCTGCCCGGAACGCTACGCAGGGCAAAAGCGGTTCTCGTCCTCCGTGCTTGCTTTTTCTCAGAAAGAGCCGTGGTGTGCGTTTTGGCCGGAAAACGCGTTTTCGGCCGAAAACGTGTACGTTTGCACTTCCCCGCCACAGGGAAGCTGCTAGCCGGGAATTCTCTGCCTGGTTCTACCCGCTGCCCGGAACGCTACGCAGGGCAAAAGCGGTTCTCGTCCTCCGTGCTTGCTTTTCCTCAGAAAGAGCCGTGGTGTGCGTTTTGGCCGGAAAACGCGTTTTCGGCCGAAAACGTGTACGTTTGCACTTCCCCGCCACAGGGAAGCTGCTAGCCGGGAATTCTCTGCCTGGTTCTACCCGCTGCCCGGAACGCTACGCAGGGCAAAAGCGGTTCTCGTCCTCCGTGCTTGCTTTTTCACAGAAAGAGCCCTGGTGTGCCTTTTCGCTGGAAAACGCGTTTTCGGCCGAAAACGTGTACGTTTGCACTTCCCCGCCACAGGGAAGCTGCTAGCCGGGAATTCTCTGCCTGGTTCTACCCGCTGCCCGGAACGCTACGCAGGGCAAAAGCGGTTCTCGTCCTCCGTGCTTGCTTTTCCTCAGAAAGAGCCGTTGTGTGCCTTTTCGCCGGAAAACGCGTTTTCGGCCGAAAACGTGTACGTTTGCACTTCCCCGCCACAGGGAAGCTGCTAGCCGGGAATTCTCTGCCTGGTTCTACCCACTGCCCGGAACGCTACGCAGGGCAAAAGCGGTTCTCGTCCTCCGTGCTTGCTTTTTCTCATAAGAGCCGTGGTGTGCGTTTTCGCCGGAAAACGCGTTTTCGGCCGAAAACGTGTACGTTTGCACTTCCCCGCCACAGGGAAGCTGCTAGCCGGGAATTCTCTGCCTGGTTCTACCCGCTGCCCGGAACGCTACGCAGGGCAAAAGCGGTTCTCGTCCTCCGTGCTTGCTTTTCCTCAGAAAGAGCCGTGGTGTGCGTTTTGGCCGGAAAACGCGTTTTCGGCCGAAAACGTGTACGTTTGCACTTCCCCGCCACAGGGAAGCTGCTAGCCGGGAATTCTCTGCCTGGTTCTACCCGCTGCCCGGAACGCTACGCAGGGCAAAAGCGGTTCTCGTCCTCCGTGCTTGCTTTTCCTCAGAAAGAGCCGTGGTGTGCGTTTTCGCCGGAAAACGCGTTTTCGGCCGAAAACGTGTACGTTTGCACTTCCCCGCCACAGGGAAGCTGCTAGCCGGGAATTCTCTGCCTGGTTCTACCCGCTGCCCGGAACGCTACGCAGGGCAAAAGCGGTTCTCGTCCTCCGTGCTTGCTTTTTCTCAGAAAGAGCCGTGGTGTGCGTTTTCGCCGGAAAACGCGTTTTCGGCCGAAAACGTGTACGTTTGCACTTCCCCGCCACAGGGAAGCTGCTAGCCGGGAATTCTCTGCCTGGTTCTACCCGCTGCCCGGAACGCTACGCAGGGCAAAAGCGGTTCTCGTCCTCCGTGCTTGCTTTTTCTCAGAAAGAGCCGTGGTGTGCGTTTTCGCCGGAAAAAGCGTTTTCGGCCGAAAACGTATACCTTTGCACTTCCCCGCTACAGGGAAGCTGCTAGCCGGGAATTCTCTGCCTGGTTCTACCCGCTGCCCGGAACGCTACGCAGGGCAAAAGCGGTTCTCGTCCTCCGTGCTTGCTTTTTCTCAGAAAGAGCCGTGGTGTGCGTTTTCGCCGGAAAACGCGTTTTCGGCCGAAAACGTGTACGTTTGCACTTCCCCGCCACAGGGAAGCTGCTAGCCGGGAATTCTCTGCCTGGTTCTACCCGCTGCCCGGAACGCTACGCAGGGCAAAAGCGGTTCTCGTCCTCCGTGCTTGCTTTTTCACAGAAAGAGCCGTGGTGTGCGTTTTCGCCGGAAAACGCGTTTTCGGCCGAAAAAGTGTACGTTTGCACTTCCCCGCCAGAGGGAAGCTGCTAGCCGGGAATTCTCTGCCTGGTTCTACCCGCTGCCCGGAACGCTACGCAGGGCAAAAGCGGTTCTCGTCCTCCGTGCTTGCTTTTTCTCAGAAAGAGCCGTGGTGTGCGTTTTGGCCGGAAAACGCGTTTTCGGCCGAAAACGTGTACGTTTGCACTTCCCCGCCACAGGGAAGCTGCTAGCCGGGAATTCTCTGCCTGGTTCTACCCGCTGCCCGGAACGCTACGCAGGGCAAAAGCGGTTCTCGTCCTCCGTGCTTGCTTTTTCTCAGAAAGAGCCGTGGTGTGCGTTTTCGCCGGAAAACGCGTTTTCGGCCGAAAACGTGTACGTTTGCACTTCCCCGCCACAGGGAAGCTGCTAGCCGGGAATTCTCTGCCTGGTTCTACCCGCTGCCCGGAACGCTACGCAGGGCAAAAGCGGTTCTCGTCCTCCGTGCTTGCTTTTTCTCAGAAAGAGCCGTGGTGTGCGTTTTCGCCGGAAAACGCGTTTTCGGCCGAAAACGTGTACGTTTGCACTTCCCCGCCACAGGGAAGCTGCTAGCCGGGAATTCTCTGCCTGGTTCTACCCGCTGCCCGGAACGCTACGCAGGGCAAAAGCGGTTCTCGTCCTCCGTGCTTGCTTTTCCTCAGAAAGAGCCGTGGTGTGCGTTTTCGCCGGAAAACGCGTTTTCGGCCGAAAACGTGTACGTTTGCACTTCCCCGCCACAGGGAAGCTGCTAGCCGGGAATTCTCTGCCTGGTTCTACCCGCTGCCCGGAACGCTACGCAGGGCAAAAGCGGTTCTCGTCCTCCGTGCTTGCTTTTCTCAGAAAGAGCCGTGGTGTGCGTTTTCGCCGGAAAACGCGTTTTCGGCCGAAAACGTGTACGTTTGCACTTCCCCGCCACAGGGAAGCTGCTAGCCGGGAATTCTCTGCCTGGTTCTACCCGCTGCCCGGAACGCTACGCAGGGCAAAAGCGGTTCTCGTCCTCCGTGCTTGCTTTTTCTCAGAAAGAGCCGTGGTGTGCGTTTTCGCCGGAAAACGCGTTTTCGGCCGAAAACGTGTACGTTTGCACTTCCCCGCCACAGGGAAGCTGCTAGCCGGGAATTCTCTGCCTGGTTCTACCCGCTGCCCGGAACGCTACGCAGGGCAAAAGCGGTTCTCGTCCTCCGTGCTTGCTTTTTCTCAGAAAGAGCCGTGGTGTGCGTTTTCGCCGGAAAAAGCGTTTTCGGCCGAAAACGTATACCTTTGCACTTCCCCGCTACAGGGAAGCTGCTAGCCGGGAATTCTCTGCCTGGTTCTACCCGCTGCCCGGAACGCTACGCAGGGCAAAAGCGGTTCTCGTCCTCCGTGCTTGCTTTTTCTCAGAAAGAGCCGTGGTGTGCGTTTTCGCCGGAAAAAGAGTTTTCGGACGAAAACGTGTATGTTTACACTTCCCCGGCACAGGGAAGCTGCTAGCCGGGAATTCTCTGCCTGGTTCTACCCGCTGCCCGGAACGCTACGCAGGGCAAAAGCGGTTCTCGTCCTCCGTGCTTGCTTTTCCTCAGAAAGAGCCGTGGTGTGCGTTTTCGCCGGAAAACGCGTTTTCGGCCGAAAACGTGTACGTTTGCACTTCCCCGCCACAGGGAAGCTGCTAGCCGGGAATTCTCTGCCTGGTTCTACCCGCTGCCCGGAACGCTACGCAGGGCAAAAGCGGTTCTCGTCCTCCGTGCTTGCTTTTCCTCAGAAAGAGCCGTGGTGTGCCTTTTCGCCGGAAAACGCGTTTTCGGCCGAAAACGTGTACGTTTGCACTTCCCCGCCACAGGGAAGCTGCTAGCCGGGAATTCTCTGCCTGGTTCTACCCGCTGCCCGGAACGCTACGCAGGGCAAAAGCGGTTCTCGTCCTCCGTGCTTGCTTTTTCTCAGAAAGAGCCGTGGTGTGCGTTTTCGCTGGAAAACGCGTTTTCGGCCGAAAACGTGTACGTTTGCACTTCCCCGCCACAGGGAAGCTGCTAGCCGGGAATTCTCTGCCTGGTTCTACCCGCTGCCGGAACGCTACGCAGGGCAAAAGCGGTTCTCGTCCTCCGTGCTTGCTTTTTCTCAGAAAGAGCCGTGGTGTGCGTTTTGGCCGGAAAACGCGTTTTCGGCCGAAAACGTGTACGTTTGCACTTCCCCGCCACAGGGAAGCTGCTAGCCGGGAATTCTCTGCCTGGTTCTACCCGCTGCCCGGAACGCTACGCAGGGCAAAAGCGGTTCTCGTCCTCCGTGCTTGCTTTTTCTCAGAAAGAGCCGTGGTGTGCGTTTTCGCCGGAAAACGCGTTTTCGGCCGAAAACGTGTACGTTTGCACTTCCCCGCCACAGGGAAGCTGCTAGCCGGGAATTCTCTGCCTGGTTCTACCCGCTGCCCGGAACGCTACGCAGGGCAAAAGCGGTTCTCGTCCTCCGTGCTTGCTTTTTCTCAGAAAGAGCCGTGGTGTGCGTTTTCGCCGGAAAACGCGTTTTCGGCCGAAAACGTGTACGTTTGCACTTCCCCGCCACAGGGAAGCTGCTAGCCGGGAATTCTCTGCCTGGTTCTACCCGCTGCCCGGAACGCTACGCAGGGCAAAAGCGGTTCTCGTCCTCCGTGCTTGCTTTTTCTCAGAAAGAGCCGTGGTGTGCGTTTTCGCCGGAAAACGCGTTTTCGGCCGAAAACGTGTACGTTTGCACTTCCCCGCCACAGGGAAGCTGCTAGCCGGGAATTCTCTGCCTGGTTCTACCCGCTGCCCGGAACGCTACGCAGGGCAAAAGCGGTTCTCGTCCTCCGTGCTTGCTTTTTCTCAGAAAGAGCCGTGGTGTGCGTTTTCGCCGGAAAACGCGTTTTCGGCCGAAAACGTGTACGTTTGCACTTCCCCGCCACAGGGAAGCTGCTAGCCGGGAATTCTCTGCCTGGTTCTACCCGCTGCCCGGAACGCTACGCAGGGCAAAAGCGGTTCTCGTCCTCCGTGCTTGCTTTTTCTCAGAAAGAGCCGTGGTGTGCGTTTTCGCCGGAAAACGCGTTTTCGGCCGAAAACGTGTACGTTTGCACTTCCCCGCCACAGGGAAGCTGCTAGCCGGGAATTCTCTGCCTGGTTCTACCCGCTGCCCGGAACGCTACGCAGGGCAAAAGCGGTTCTCGTCCTCCGTGCTTGCTTTTTCTCAGAAAGAGCCGTGGTGTGCGTTTTCGCCGGAAAAAGCGTTTTCGGCCGAAAACGTATACCTTTGCACTTCCCCGCTACAGGGAAGCTGCTAGCCGGGAATTCTCTGCCTGGTTCTACCCGCTGCCCGGAACGCTACGCAGGGCAAAAGCGGTTCTCGTCCTCCGTGCTTGCTTTTTCTCAGAAAGAGCCGTGGTGTGCGTTTTCGCCGGAAAAAGAGTTTTCGGACGAAAACGTGTATGTTTACACTTCCCCGGCACAGGGAAGCTGCTAGCCGGGAATTCTCTGCCTGGTTCTACCCGCTGCCCGGAACGCTACGCAGGGCAAAAGCGGTTCTCGTCCTCCGTGCTTGCTTTTTCTCAGAAAGAGCCGTGGTGTGCGTTTTCGCCGGAAAACGCGTTTTCGGCCGAAAACGTGTACGTTTGCACTTCCCCGCCACAGGGAAGCTGCTAGCCGGGAATTCTCTGCCTGGTTCTACCCGCTGCCCGGAACGCTACGCAGGGCAAAAGCGGTTCTCGTCCTCCGTGCTTGCTTTTCCTCAGAAAGAGCCGTGGTGTGCCTTTTCGCCGGAAAACGCGTTTTCGGCCGAAAACGTGTACGTTTGCACTTCCCCGCCACAGGGAAGCTGCTAGCCGGGAATTCTCTGCCTGGTTCTACCCGCTGCCCGGAACGCTACGCAGGGCAAAAGCGGTTCTCGTCCTCCGTGCTTGCTTTTTCACAGAAAGAGCCGTGGTGTGCCTTTTCGCTGGAAAACGCGTTTTCGGCCGAAAACGTGTACGTTTGCACTTCCCCGCCACAGGGAAGCTGCTAGCCGGGAATTCTCTGCCTGGTTCTACCCGCTGCCCGGAACGCTACGCAGGGCAAAAGCGGTTCTCGTCCTCCGTGCTTGCTTTTCCTCAGAAAGAGCCGTGGTGTGCGTTTTGGCCGGAAAACGCGTTTTCGGCCGAAACGTGTACGTTTGCACTTCCCCGCCACAGGGAAGCTGCTAGCCGGGAATTCTCTGCCTGGTTCTACCCGCTGCCCGGAACGCTACGCAGGGCAAAAGCGGTTCTCGTCCTCCGTGCTTGCTTTTTCTCAGAAAGAGCCGTGGTGTGCGTTTTCGCCGGAAAACGCGTTTTCGGCCGAAAACGTGTACGTTTGCACTTCCCCGCCACAGGGAAGCTGCTAGCCGGGAATTCTCTGCCTGGTTCTACCCGCTGCCCGGAACGCTACGCAGGGCAAAAGCGGTTCTCGTCCTCCGTGCTTGCTTTTCCTCAGAAAGAGCCGTGGTGTGCGTTTTCGCCGGAAAACGCGTTTTCGGCCGAAAACGTGTACGTTTGCACTTCCCCGCCACAGGGAAGCTGCTAGCCGGGAATTCTCTGCCTGGTTCTACCCGCTGCCCGGAACGCTACGCAGGGCAAAAGCGGTTCTCGTCCTCCGTGCTTGCTTTTTCACAGAAAGAGCCGTGGTGTGCGTTTTCGCCGGAAAACGCGTTTTCGGCCGAAAACGTGTACGTTTGCACTTCCCCGCCAGAGGGAAGCTGCTAGCCGGGAATTCTCTGCCTGGTTCTACCCGCTGCCCGGAACGCTACGCAGGGCAAAAGCGGTTCTCGTCCTCCGTGCTTGCTTTTTCTCAGAAAGAGCCGTGGTGTGCGTTTTCGCCGGAAAACGCGTTTTCGGCCGAAAACGTGTACGTTTGCACTTCCCCGCCACAGGGAAGCTGCTAGCCGGGAATTCTCTGCCTGGTTCTACCCGCTGCCCGGAACGCTACGCAGGGCAAAAGCGGTTCTCGTCCTCCGTGCTTGCTTTTTCTCAGAAAGAGCCGTGGTGTGCGTTTTCGCCGGAAAACGCGTTTTCGGCCGAAAACGTGTACGTTTGCACTTCCCCGCCACAGGGAAGCTGCTAGCCGGGAATTCTCTGCCTGGTTCTACCCGCTGCCCGGAACGCTACGCAGGGCAAAAGCGGTTCTCGTCCTCCGTGCTTGCTTTTTCTCAGAAAGAGCCGTGGTGTGCGTTTTCGCCGGAAAACGCGTTTTCGGCCGAAAACGTATACGTTTGCACTTCCCCGCCACAGGGAAGCTGCTAGCCGGGAATTCTCTGCCTGGTTCTACCCGCTGCCCGGAACGCTACGCAGGGCAAAAGCGGTTCTCGTCCTCCGTGCTTGCTTTTTCTCAGAAAGAGCCGTGGTGTGCGTTTTCGGCCGGAAAACGCGTTTTCGGCCGAAAACGTGTACGTTTGCACTTCCCCGCCACAGGGAAGCTGCTAGCCGGGAATTCTCTGCCTGGTTCTACCCGCTGCCCGGAACGCTACGCAGGGCAAAAGCGGTTCTCGTCCTCCGTGCTTGCTTTTCTCAGAAAGAGCCGTGGTGTGCGTTTTCGCCGGAAAACGCGTTTTCGGCCGAAAACGTGTACGTTTGCACTTCCCCGCCACAGGGAAGCTGCTAGCCGGGAATTCTCTGCCTGGTTCTACCCGCTGCCCGGAACGCTACGCAGGGCAAAAGCGGTTCTCGTCCTCCGTGCTTGCTTTTTCTCAGAAAGAGCCGTGGTGTGCGTTTTGGCCGGAAAACGCGTTTTCGGCCGAAAACGTGTACGTTTGCACTTCCCCGCCACAGGGAAGCTGCTAGCCGGGAATTCTCTGCCTGGTTCTACCCGCTGCCCGGAACGCTACGCAGGGCAAAAGCGGTTCTCGTCCTCCGTGCTTGCTTTTCTCAGAAAGAGCCGTGGTGTGCGTTTTGCCGGAAAACGCGTTTTCGGCCGAAAACGTGTACGTTTGCACTTCCCCGCCACAGGGAAGCTGCTAGCCGGGAATTCTCTGCCTGGTTCTACCCGCTGCCCGGAACGCTACGCAGGGCAAAAGCGGTTCTCGTTCTCCGTGCTTGCTTTTTCTCAGAAAGAGCCGTGGTGTGCGTTTTCGACGGAAAACGCGTTTTCGGCCGAAAACGTGTACGTTTGCACTTCCCCGCCACAGGGAAGCTGCTAGCCGGGAATTCTCTGCCTGGTTCTACCCGCTGCCCGGAACGCTACGCAGGGCAAAAGCGGTTCTCGTTCTCCGTGCTTGCTTTTTCTCAGAAAGAGCCGTGGTGTGCGTTTTCGCCGGAAAACGCGTTTTCGGCCGAAAACGTGTACGTGTGCACTTCCCCGCCACAGGGAAGCTGCTAGCCGGGAATTCTCTGCCTGGTTCTACCCGCTGCCCGGAACGCTACGCAGGGCAAAAGCGGTTCTCGTCCTTCGTGCTTGCTTTTTCTCAGAAAGAGCCGTGGTGTGCGTTTTCGCCGGAAAACGCGTTTTCGGCCGAAAACGTGTACGTTTGCACTTCCCCGCCACAGGGAAGCTGCTAGCCGGGAATTCTCTGCCTGGTTCTACCCGCTGCCCGGAACGCTACGCAGGGCAAAAGCGGTTCTCGTCCTCCGTGCTTGCTTTTTCTCAGAAAGAGCCGTGGTGTGCGTTTTCGCCGGAAAACGCGTTTTCGGCCGAAAACGTGTACGTTTGCACTTCCCCGCCACAGGGAAGCTGCTAGCCGGGAATTCTCTGCCTGGTTCTACCCGCTGCCCGGAACGCTACGCAGGGCAAAAGCGGTTCTCGTTCTCTGTGCTTGCTTTTTCTCAGAAAGAGCCGTGGTGTGCGTTTTCGCCGGAAAACGCGTTTTCGGCCGAAAACGTGTACGTTTGCACTTCCCCGCCACAGGGAAGCTGCTAGCCGGGAATTCTCTGCCTGGTTCTACCCGCTGCCCGGAACGCTACGCAGGGCAAAAGCGGTTCTCGTTCTCTGTGCTTGCTTTTTCTCAGAAAGAGCCGTGGTGTGCGTTTTCGCCGGAAAACGCGTTTTCGGCCGAAAACGTGTACGTTTGCACTTCCCCGCCACAGGGAAGCTGCTAGCCGGGAATTCTCTGCCTGGTTCTACCCGCTGCCCGGAACGCTACGCAGGGCAAAAGCGGTTCTCGTCCTCCGTGCTTGCTTTTTCTCAGAAAGAGCCGTGGTGTGCGTTTTCGCCGGAAAACGCGTTTTCGGCCGAAAACGTGTACGTTTGCACTTCCCCGCCACAGGGAAGCTGCTAGCCGGGAATTCTCTGCCTGGTTCTACCCGCTGCCCGGAACGCTACGCAGGGCAAAAGCGGTTCTCGTCCTCCGTGCTTGCTTTTCCTCAGAAAGAGCCGTGGTGTGCGTTTTCGCCGGAAAACGCGTTTTCGGCCGAAAACGTGTACGTTTGCACTTCCCCGCCACAGGGAAGCTGCTAGCCGGGAATTCTCTGCCTGGTTCTACCCGCTGCCCGGAACGCTACGCAGGGCAAAAGCGGTTCTCGTCCTCCGTGCTTGCTTTTCCTCAGAAAGAGCCGTGGTGTGCGTTTTCGCCGGAAAACGCGTTTTCGGCCGAAAACGTGTACGTTTGCACTTCCCCGCCACAGGGAAGCTGCTAGCCGGGAATTTTCTCTGCCTGGTTCTACCCGCTGCCCGGAACGCTACGCAGGGCAAAAGCGGTTCTCGTCCTCCGTGCTTGCTTTTTCTCAGAAAGAGCCGTGGTGTGCGTTTTGGCCGGAAAACGCGTTTTCGGCCGAAAACGTGTACGTTTGCACTTCCCCGCCACAGGGAAGCTGCTAGCCGGGAATTCTCTGCCTGGTTCTACCCGCTGCCCGGAACGCTACGCAGGGCAAAAGCGGTTCTCGTCCTCCGTGCTTGCTTTTTCTCAGAAAGAGCCGTGGTGTGCGTTTTCGCCGGAAAACGCGTTTTCGGCCGAAAACGTGTACGTTTGCACTTCCCCGCCACAGGGAAGCTGCTAGCCGGGAATTCTCTGCCTGGTTCTACCCGCTGCCCGGAACGCTACGCAGGGCAAAAGCGGTTCTCGTCCTCCGTGCTTGCTTTTTCTCAGAAAGAGCCGTGGTGTGCGTTTTCGCCGGAAAACGCGTTTTCGGCCGAAAACGTGTACGTTTGCACTTCCCCGCCACAGGGAAGCTGCTAGCCGGGAATTCTCTGCCTGGTTCTACCCGCTGCCCGGAACGCTACGCAGGGCAAAAGCGGTTCTCGTCCTCCGTGCTTGCTTTTTCTCAGAAAGAGCCGTGGTGTGCGTTTTCGCCGGAAAAAGCGTTTTCGGCCGAAAACGTATACCTTTGCACTTCCCCGCAACAGGGAAGCTGCTAGCCGGGAATTCTCTGCCTGGTTCTACCCGCTGCCCGGAACGCTACGCAGGGCAAAAGCGGTTCTCGTCCTCCGTGCTTGCTTTTTCTCAGAAAGAGCCGTGGTGTGCGTTTTCGCCGGAAAAAGAGTTTTCGGACGAAAACGTGTATGTTTACAATTCCCCGGCACAGGGAAGCTGCTAGCCGGGAATTCTCTGCCTGGTTCTACCCGCTGCCCGGAACGCTACGCAGGGCAAAAGCGGTTCTCGTCCTCCGTGCTTGCTTTTTCTCAGAAAGAGCCGTGGTGTGCGTTTTCGCCGGAAAACGCGTTTTCGGCCGAAAACGTGTACGTTTGCACTTCCCCGCCACAGGGAAGCTGCTAGCCGGGAATTCTCTGCCTGGTTCTACCCGCTGCCCGGAACGCTACGCAGGGCAAAAGCGGTTCTCGTCCTCCGTGCTTGCTTTTCCTCAGAAAGAGCCGTGGTGTGCCTTTTCGCCGGAAAACGCGTTTTCGGCCGAAAACGTGTACGTTTGCACTTCCCCGCCACAGGGAAGCTGCTAGCCGGGAATTCTCTGCCTGGTTCTACCCGCTGCCCGGAACGCTACGCAGGGCAAAAGCGGTTCTCGTCCTCCGTGCTTGCTTTTTCACA